>NW_020897722.1:3272030-3354148 GCF_003984885.1 Neopelma chrysocephalum
TCGTGTCACCTCGTGTCACCTCGTGTCACCTCGTGTCACCTCGTGTCCGTGTTTGGGACCCGGTGCCGGCGTGTGCCGTGTTGGAGTTTCCCACCGTACCTGCCGTGAGCGTGACCGTGTGTCACGGGGGTTATTTATAGAACAAAGCCGTGATTCAGGTGACCTGTCCCCGTCCCAAGGTGAGTGCTGGCATCGCCCTGGGATGGATGGTGGCAGGGGAATGGCTTTGCCGGTGTCCTGGTGCTCTGGTTGCATCAACGCCGGGAGCGCAGACCGGACGGAGGAGGGAGCACACGGAGTGCGGCTGCTGCCTCTCTCTTATCACTGGAATGAAATTTGAGGGGTTTTCCCTGTTGCGGGAGTGATGCACTTGGAAGCTCGAAGTCAGGAGCCATGTGAGCAGATGAACGCACCGCGGCGTGACTTTTTTTCCCCCCCCACTGCTTTTAAACGCTCCATGTCTTATCCGGAGGGAATGTGGACCTGAGTTTCCTGTTTGCTGTGTAAGCAGGGGGTGAATCAGCAGCGATTTACGGAGCTGCTGACTCACAGGTAGGAGCACATGCCTCCAGCTGTCCCGCGTTGGAAGGGATCAACCGGGCTTCTTAAAGGGCTCTCCCTGGGACACCTGAGCCCAGACCTTTCCTTGGCTGCCTGTGCCTGACCGGCGGATGTGTGGATGGAGGGACGAGGTGAGCCTGGCCCAGGGACCACTCGTGCCCTGCGGGAGACGAGGCCCGAGCTGGGCCCAGAGGATTTTGGGGGAAGCAGTTTGGCTGACAGCAAAAGGTGATGCCTGTGGGAGCGCCTGGGACCGTGGCGCTTTCCTCAGAGGAGGTTTGGAACTGTTCTGTGTCCCCAGGTTTCTGGTTGCACGGGGCTGTTGGTTGTGATGAACTGGTTCATTCATTCATTTAATTCATCCCGCCGTCCTTTGCTGGAGGTGTCACACGTGTGCTGAGTGCGCCCGGGCTCTGCTGGCACCGGCAGCTCCGAGTCCCCGTCTGACCTGAGCTCTTTTGCCTCCATCAGGGCAGCAGCAGCACAGGGGTCCATCCTGAGTGTGTGTAACACACCTGCCTCTTCACAACCCTCCCCTCTCGTCCTGCTCAGCGTCCTCTGTGCCTCTCCTTGATTTGCACCTGCCTCAGCAGTGCCAATGCTCCGGGTTTTCCTGCGGCCACACAGGGATACTCGCAGGTCCGAGCGTGTCCCACCTGCTGCTGGGACTGTGGATGCTGCACTCGTGGCACCTTCTTCTCCCTCTCCTTTTTTAGCCTGAATTTAGGCTAAATTTCCCTAATTTTCTTTAGGGAATTTCAGGGAGCAGTCTCGGGTTTCCTTTCCTGGTTCTTCTCGGCCTCGTGTTGATCAGGGTTGTAAACGGAGGCCGTTGTGTTGAAGTTCTGGGTTGGCTCTTCCCATGACAGATGCCTTCCAAAACTCACCTACCGTCACTTTGGCTTAGTCACGGGGTTGTCTCCTGCCTCGGGAGTTCTTGGGAATGTGCGTGGCTGGCTGTGACACGCGCCATAGGAATGGTGCTGGGCCAGGAATGGTGCTGGGCCGGGGCTTTGCCTGCTCTGTGCTAAACATACCTGGTGAGATAAACACCTTCTGGGGTTTGTGCAGAGCTTTTGGCTTTCTTCCTCTTCCCATTGCTCCTATCTGCTTGATCCAAGTTATCTTGCAGGATCAGGTGTGTGGGAGAATATCGCTTGTGTTCCGTGTTATCTTGCACTGTCGAGGCTGATGTTTGCTAAAATATGCAAAATGTCTCAGGTCACCAAAACTCCCTCGAGCTGTGTCTGTTGGAATGGGTGTTACTGAGGGAAGGAACTGGGAGCAAGGCTCCTGAGCTGCCCCTGTGTCCTCCTTGCAGAGCTGTGCAAGGAACACAGCCTGTAACCACAGCTTGCAACACGGGCCTGGGCATGATTTTCCAGCAAGGTCTGCACCTTTTTCGGTGGGTGGATGCTGTGAAGGGAGGGTGTTGTATCCAAGAGGTTAAAGCAGGAAGAGATGAAGCCTCGGGGAATTTGCAGCCTTTGGGTGGGTGCAGAAACACGGCAGAGGGTGCAAAGTCTGAGATTCTGTGGATACAAATCCAGGCTGTTGCCTTTCCCCTGGGCCTTGAGCCATATCTCCTGCCTGCACGTGAAAGTCCGTGTGCCCTTCCCCGTGGCTGTTGGCTGGGACTTGAGTGGCTCCTGATGCTCAGGAAGCTGCTCCTGGAGGGACAGGCAGGAGCTGTCCCCCAAAATCGTGGAGTTTGCTGGAAAAAGCAGCTGTGGGGAGGGAGGACGAGTGTGTGGATGGGATCTGGAGGGTAAAGACCTGCTTGGCCTCACCTGGGCTCACCCACTACTGAAGCCAGAGTAATTCAAAAGCAAGATTGTCCTCTGGGAATAGAGGTGTTGCTGGGAAGAGAGATCAGGATCCAGCATGAGCCAGGCTGTGTTTCTGGGAAGGCAGCTCTCATTTGCCACTAAGGTTTGGAAAAATCATCAGTGGGAAATGCCAGGACCTGGAGATGAACTGGTGCTTGTTCTAGTGGCACATCTATTCCGGGTGGGTAAATAAGCGGTGGGGACGTGTCCCTGCCGTGCCCTGGCCGTGCCCTCTGTGGGAGCACACCACTGTTATGCAATTCAGTCTGTGAATCCTGTACTGTCTCGTGTGCCATTCCCACTTCTCCTGCTGCTATCCCAAAAAAAAAGGCAGTTCTGCCAAAAATACACGTGTGGGTCATGACCTGCAGAAGCAGGATTTTGGCTTTGGGCTCCTGTCGTGTCTGGGCAGAGTGGCCGCCAGCCTGGTGTCCCCAGGGTGTGTGTGTGGTTGGAGGGGCAGGAGCTCTGATCCCACAGAGCCAGGTTTTTATTTAATTCCAGTTGAAGCATCACAGAGCTCAAATCCAATTAATTCTAACGATCCTGGAGAGAACACAGCGCTTTGCTCCTGCCCTCCTCCTCCTCATGCTTTCTCCCGGCATAACGGTGGGCGCCTGGAAAATATCATGTTGGATGTGATAAATATTTAGCAGTGCCTCAGCAATCAGTTTCCCTCCCTGGAGGGATGCTTCTCTGTGTTTTTTTTTTCTTTCTTTTTTTTTTTTTCAGTGGATAAATGCTTCTCCCTGAAAGCTGCTGCTTTTATTTTCCAGCTCTGAGCTGCAGTCCAGGGCTGAGCTGGAGTTTGTTTGCAAAGGTGGTTGTTGCTGGAGGAACCTCACCTGTGCTTTGTAGAGGTTCCCTTTGGGTGCCTGGGAATGGGAGCAGCTTTCTGGTGATTTTTTTTTTTTTGTGACCCCAAATGCCACCTTTCCAGATGTGGGGCTCTGTGGGTTTTTGGACGGAAGATGGTTTTTGCTGGTGTTAATAAGGCACAGCCTGGGCTGGCTGTTTCCTGGGGAAAGAGCTGGGAGAGGAACTTGTGTTGGCTGGGGAGGTGATTTTGCTCTATCAACAAAAAGTTTGGGGTTTTACTGCCATGACTCAGGATGGCCTGTGGGTACATATGGAGCTGGATGTACCCACTGCCTCTTGCTGACAAACCTCTGTAGCACAGGTCAAGTGTTAGTCAGGGATTTTGAGTGGGGGAGAGGGCAGAGAAGATTTTTTTTTTTTATGGTGGAAACTGGAAGTTTTTGTTGTTTTTTTCCACCTGGGAGATATTCCATCTCCCCACAGCCCATTCTCTGCTTGGGTCAATGCTGCACTGGTGCTTTGGCAGCATTGTGAGTCCCAAGGAACACTGGAATTACTGGGCACAACTGCAGTGATTTCAGATGTCACAGTGGTGCCTTGTTTGCAGTGGGTCTGAGTCTGCTCTCTCTTCTGGAGCTGGGACAGGGCTCTCTGCCTACTCCTTTCTCTTGCAGCTTCTTCCCTCTCTGGAACAGAGTTGTTGTAGGTGCAGCATCTGGTGGGTTATAGTGTGGCTAAGGGGAAGGGCAGGGTTTGGGGGTCTCGTGATCCCAGCGGGTAGGGGAGGAAAGGAATCATTGCCTCGTGCTGTGGGAGATTCTGGACCTGCAGTAGGGTGAAGGTGGAGGGGAGGTGGACCCTTTCCAGCACCCACCAGGCTGCCGCAGTCTCCATCCTCCTGCCTCCCTGTGCTCAGGGAGGGGCACTGCTGAGTCAGTCTGTCCACAGTTCTAAGCCTTAATTTCATCACTTCAACTGAAATTATTTTTTTTAAATTTCCATTAAAAAAAATGTAACTTGAGTGTAAGAGGAGGCAGGATGAGGAGGAGACAGCACTTACCAGAAGTTGTTTGCAGAGCATTCACCCTTCCTCTCTGCACACCACCGCCAAAATAAAATCTGGTTTTGGAAAGGAAGAAACCTCCGGAGAGCTCAGTACAAGTAATTTCCCATCAGAGGCTGTTAACCTTAGCTGTGGTTTGGCACTGGCATCAGCTGAACTACTTGTATCTGCTGATGCTCTCTGGGGATGATGGTGGTGCTTGGACCCTCTTCTCCCTGGGATCTGTCTGTGGGACACGAGTGCCCCTTATCGTGTTTGTCTGTGCTGCCTCATCTCCTGCTGTGACAGTGCCTTTTAGGAAACTTGAAAGCTGCTTTTAATGATTGTGTTTCATTCAAAAAGGTCGTGGAGGTTTCCAGTAAGGAATGCATAAATCCCTGCAGCTGGGATGGGGTCCTGCTGGCATCTCTTGGGCGGTGCCAAGAGCCACATCCCCCGTCAGTGATGGGCGTGGATGGGACCAGTGGTACAGGGCAGAGGGACAGGAGGGGAAGAAGTTGTCCTGCAGGGCTTGGCAGGTGACAGTCATGTGTCTGACAGATCACAAACACGCAGGGCTGGTTACGTGGATGGGCTGGGGGTGGTTTAGGGGAGGATGACGAGGTTATCTAGGGAGTGTCAGCTTGTCTGGGCTTGCAGGCCAGTTAGATACTGCTCTGTGGTGTGTGTGTGTGTGTGTGTGTGTGTATAAACTCCCTCCTAGCTGGAATCTCAGGGGGATGGCTGACACAGCAGCCTGTGCTGCAGGGGTTTGGTGCCGTGGATGTCTTCACTGGTGTGTGTTACAGCAGCTTGGAGATGGCAGCATCCTGACCCAGCTTGCTGGAGGGCTTTTGGCACAGCTGGAGCAGATGTTCCCTCTTGCTGCACTCGAACCCTCCCTGCAGGAGGCTGTTTTCTACTTAAGGGAGTGAAGGGCAAATACACTGTGTGGTGGAGGCATTTTTTGCCATAGGATGGAGATCTTGGTTCACTTGGTGTGGAAGTGGGAAAGGTGAGGCTTGAGAGGGAGATGATGGAGCAGCAAAGCGTGCAGTCCCCGGGATGGCCCCTCTGAATCAGTCCTGCACGTTATGGGCATGGCTGCAGGGGTGTGTTGTTCTGAAGACATGAGGATGGCTTTGCAGTTCGTCACTAGAAATGACGTGGCTCTTTTGCTGAGAGCCAGATGTGCTCACTGTCAAGGCTTTTCAAGAAAGCTGCTCTGCATAGTTAAAAATCCCCCGCCGCTGCAGACCGCTTGGTTTCTCTCCTGACACGCTGCCAACTTGCATCTGAGCCAAAGATGAGGTGATCTCGTGCTGATACGTGGCTTTGGCTGCTCTTTGTCATCTTCCAAACACCTCTGAGAGGTGCTCAGGGGTAGGTGACAGGCCCAGCCTCACATGCCTGTTTGTATAACCCCATACCTGCACCCAGAGAATCCCTGCCAGCACAGGGCAGGGCAGTGTGAGACACCTCTGTGTGTGTGCACGTGGGCTCAGCTGACTTCTGAGGTTTCACTGGTCTCCCCACAACTAAAATCATCCACTCTCTGCCAAATCTGCACCGTTTCACCCACGGTGCTCCCAGCTGACAGCCATCCCCGTGGGCAGGAGCTTGGTGGTCAGAAAAACTGATGTAATGGTGCAGAAAGAGGATGAAGGTGCTGGTGGGTGGGAGGTGGGTGGTGATGCTGCTGGGGGACCAGCCTAGACCTGTACCAGCCTCTATGCTGTGCTCTATTTCTCTCTTTGGCATTTTTCCTTAAGTCTGGAAGCAGCTCCACACTGCTTTTAAAAAGAGGGATGTGGTGGGTGTTTTAGATCTTCTTCTACAGCTCCCAGTGTTTACTCTTTGTTAGCATCTGCAGCCCATTTCCTCCAGGTTTTCGGTTGATCCCTGTGATTGTTTGGCTGTGAGCATCGTCCTTGAGCATCAGTGGTGAGCACCAGAGGAAGGCTGGCACTGCCAGGGCTGGGATTGTCCTCAGAGCCCAGGATACCTGCAGGGCTGTGCTGTGGCTTTTCTGCCTGTTCTGCTCTGCAGAGGCTGCTTTCTTGCCCAAGAGCAGCTTTTGGCAGATATTAGTTACACCTGTCCCTGCATGGTTTCTTGAAGGGCGCCTGGATGGTGAGAGTGAAGAAATCACCAGGCAGAAATTGTGGGTGAATTTGCAATTTAAACTCTTACCAGCCTCGTGTGTGCTTTGCTAAGGTGCTAGAAAACCACTCAGCTTTTCCTCCAGCAGCTTCCCTGTGCGTGTGATTTCTTTGTGCACATTCCAGATAGCTGCAAGTGTTTACCCTCAATTCTGGACCCACAAAGAATCTCATGTTTGGTAACTGTGGGTTTCCCCGTGGGGCTTTACAGTCTCACCTCAGCGAGGGAAACCGTGTGTAACCGTCCCAGGGACGGGAGCCAGCCTGGGCTTCCCTTCATCTCAGACAGGTTTGATGTTTCACACGTCGCCTTCCAGCTCCTCTCCACATGTCACGCTGCTCCTTTCCCCAAAACACGGATGTGAGGCTCGCCCTTCCGGGATAGAGGGGGTTTTTAAGAATTGATTACTTCTCATTTAAATGGAAACAGTTCTTGGAAGCCCTGAGCGTGCCCCACAAGTGCTGCAGGCTGAACTGCTCTGAGTCACTGCCTGTGAGCTCCTGGGGCCAGGACAGGAGCCGGATGCATCGGGATCAGCCTGTCTGCAGACACCTCTGCCTTCCTGGGACAGAGTGGCAACTCTTTAATCTGGCTTTACTAGGAAAGGCCTGCAACACTCACTTCCCTGAACATCGGAAAAATGGCAGCGTGATGGGTGGATGTGAGAGAGCGACAAAAGGAGGGGAAAGAAGATAAATCCCACCCAAAGGCAGCAGCAGAGTGAGGCTCTGCCCTTCCTGCCGGGGCCACGTGGGGACCCCGGTGGCGAAACGCCACCGAGCTGTGGGCACGTTTCCTGTGGAGCCCCTGCTTTTTCCTGGCATGAATCAAAGCTGCCCTGTGGGTACTGGCCAAATTCACCATAAAATAGGTGTTTTCCCCACGCAGAGCTGGTACAGCCTCTGATAAAAGCCCGCGGATGTGAGGCAGGGCAGGGTGATGCTGGGCAGTGGGGCTGTCAGTGTGCCTGGTGGCCCAGCCTTTAACTAGGGGGGGGATTTTTTTTGAAGCTTTGCAGCAAGGAGTGTGAAGGAACAAAGGAGAAAAATGTTTGCAGATGATTTCTGCAAATTGTCGAGTTTAGCAAGTATGTGGTGCTTATCTACCTGTGTGTGTATCATTGTAGGAGATTATATATATATGTATGTGTGTGTGTGTGTATAAAATCTTCCTAAACCAGTGAGCAGCAGGAGCTGATCTTATGGGCCAGCTGGATGTGGGATTTGTTCTGGGAATGTGGATGTAGTCTGTCATCTGGGGCAGAGGAACAGCGATGGGAGAACAAGAGGTACCCAGTGCAGGAGGTAGGGATGGTGTGGTTGATGCCAGGGAAAGAGGCTGCAGGTCTGGCTGGCTGGGGCTGAGCTCTCCTGGGGGTTTTGGGAGCCAGCTCTCCCCTTTCTACATCAGCCCTTACTTGCAGCCCCCTTTGCAAGCAGGTCACAGGGACCAAAGGGCTCACCTGCCACCTCTCTTGACTTGGAGCATCATTAGTGGTTGATTGGTGCTTTTTGGCTGGGTGCTGAGGTTGGAGTGCAGTAACAGGCTTTACATGGAGATAAGGCTGAGCAGTGGCCTAAGGGGAATTGGACAAGTCTCAGTATTCCCTGGATGCTCTCAGCCTGGGGAGAGCCCTCTGCCTCATCCAAGCCTGGGGAAGCATCCTGGCTCCCCCTTCACCTTGTGATGGGGTGGCTTTTTCTCTCTGAGGTCTCCAAGTGGCTGTGTCTGCTTTGCCCCAGCCCTCTGGTAGGATGAGCCCTTTGCATTTTTGTCTTCAGCCTGGTTCCCTGGAGCAGAGAGGGACAGGGTGAGAGAGGCAGGGAAGAGGGATGGCATTGAAAATGCACCAAAAAGAACAAAAAATTGGTGTGGGACAGCAGGAGATGGAGGGAATTGTGCTCCAGCACAAACTTGCTGTTTTCCACAAGCCACCAGATCAGCACCCTGCTCCAAAGGAAATAACCAAAGGTTTTCCCTGCTCCTGCACCCCAGGGAGGTGATGCCAGGTCAGTGCTGGAGATCAGAGGTTTTCCTCTGAAGATGCACAGGTTTTGTCCACTCGGGCTGTGGTGGCATCCTGGGAGCAGGGAACTGCTCCAGGTCCCAGAGGGATAATGTCACTGTGAACCCTCTGAGCAGCTGCCTGCCCCATTCCCCAGCACAGATGCTGGTCTTGAGAATCCTGCCTGAAGCCTCTGGGCCAGGGAAGCACCTGGGTCAGTCTCTTGTTTCTGCCCCTCTCTGGACCAGGAAGCTGTGGACATCAAGGCTTTCCTTGGGTTTTTTTTTCCCCTTCCATAAATTCTGTTTTCAGAGCAAGTGCCTGCTCTGTCTTACATCATTTGCAGAGATGAAATCACTCTGTCCCTGCCCAGAGTAAATTGGAGGGAGGATGGTAGAAATCTATTTTTTTCTTTTTTTTTTTTTTTAAGAATTGCCTTAAAAGCAGAGAGGGGAATACTTTGCTTTCTTGACAAGTTTACAAGGTTTTGGGGACACCTGGAAGTACTTGAATTACACTGATTTGGATAGAAAAAGTGACTATTGACTCTGGAGTTGAGTTACTGCTGACAGTTACAAAGTCAAATGACTCTTTTTCCTTTCCCACTGTGCCTCCTGTCAAGCTGATCTATTCCAAGAGTGGTTTGAGTTTTCTTTCCCATCAGAAAACTGTCACCAGATGGTCACAGCAGTTACAAGCAGATTTTATTTTTTTTCATGGCTTTGCCTCTGGAGGGTGAGAAATGAAAGGGAGGAGTGATGCTCTGGGAAGGGCTGGGTACCTGCTGGCAGGGAGATTGGCACAGGTGTCAGTGTTCTGCCTCTTCCTTTTTCTCTTTCTTTTTTTTTTTATTTCTTCTTTATTAGTGTGCTCATTGCTTTTCTCTAAGCATTGTCTCCTTTGCCTTCTCCTCACAGTCCCAGCATCAGGGCTGGGATTCCTTCCAGACCTTTGTCTTGTGGTGACACGAGTGTCACTGGGTGCAGTCTGTGCTGGTCCCACGAGGTGGTTGGTGGCTGAGGGTTTCACACTGGCTGTGTGTGCCCCTGTGCTGCCCAGCTCCGTGACTCCCATCCCAAGCATTTTTCCCCACCACCCCCAGCCTACTCCCAGTGTATCCACGTTTCCACTGCGCTGCAGCTGAGCTTTGAGGGGGTGCAGCTGAGCTTTGAGGGGGTGCAGCCTCAGCTGTTGCTTTCTTTTTTTGGGGAAAATTCAGCTGGAGCAATGGATGCAAAGGAGGCAGTGTCCAGGCCTGTGGCTCTGCTCCCAGAGGATGCTGTGCCCACACTCTGTCTCGGTGCCCCTGTGACTGTCACCACCTTTGCACTGGGGTTTTGCACAAGCTCTGGTGTAAAGCACCACAACTCTCGTTGTGTATGTGACGAGTCCTGTAATGTCACCGTGTGAGTGTCAGCCAGATGGGGCTTTTCAGAAGGGAGTCTGACCTCTGGTCACGTGTGGTTTCTTGGGGTGGAATCCGTGTGCTCCATCACGGGGCTGGAGGAGAGCAGTCTGCCACGTGGGGACAAAACACAGGATCAAACGTTTTTTCCAGCCCTCGGGGTTGTGCAGGTAACCTAAAAATACAACTGGAATGTGGCTGGGCGGTGACATCCTCCCGGAGCTGCAGCTCAGGCCTCGTTATCTGTCCGGTGCACGGAGCCTGGGTGTGGCTGTGAGCCCCAGAGGTGGCTGTGCCAATGTTGGCTCTGGCTGTCGGTGGCTTTGCCTGTCCCCATATCCCTCACTGGGCACTGGGAGGTCCCACCCTTCTGCCTTGCATCAGTCTCACCCAGTCCTGGTGGCACTGTTGGTGTGACATCCTGCTCTGCTGGGGGGCACGAGTCCTGCGTGGTGCTGTGAGTGATTGTCCCCCAAACACCATCCGAGGGGGTGAGAGAGATAACCCTGTTCCCTTTCCGATTGGATTCACTTCAAAGGCTCTATTTTAAAACAGAGCTGCTGAGTTTCCAGGCTGAGTGTCCCGTGCACGGCTTGGGCACGTGGGGCTTTCCCATGGGATGTGTGCCTTGTATGTGGAAAGGCGAGTGCATCCTAAGCTTAGGGCAGTGGCGGCATTACAGGCTTGGTCAGGAGATCTGCTGCAGTTCCCAGTTGGATGGTGAGATGTGGTGGGCATCAGGCTGTGATGCCTGATGTGGTGCTGGGATGGTGCAGCCAGCTGGTGCATGGGCTCTTTTCTGATAAAGGGTGTGAGGTGTTCCATGAAAATCATCCCCTCTCCCTGGTTAGCCACCAGCTCTTCTTTCAGGACAGGTGAAGTCATCCATTTTGTGCTCAATCCCAAACACGCCTACGAAAAGCTCCTTTCCAACCCCAAATGGGACATTTCTCTTTTGCTGCTCATGGCAGAGCAGCTCATCCCCATCCCCAGTCCCTGGCTGTGGTGGTGACCTGGCCCTAACCAAAGTTGCCTCAGGAGAGGCTGCCTGTGTGCAGGGGAAGGGTGGGGAGAGGGGCCCGGTGCTGGCAGGGCACTGTTTGAGCTCATTGCTGTTTTTAAGGGTGTGCTCTTCCACTTATTCAAGCCAGCCCACTGGCAGGAGGCTGCTGGGAGGGATGGGAGCCATCCTTGTCCCTGGCTCTGCCGGGGTGTGCCAGACCCTGTGGCGAGTGCCTGACTTCTCCCCATGGCAGGACTTGCTCCCCCAGCTTCCCTCACCTGTCACAGGATGATATCCCAGCACTGAGGTGTGGGGAGGCTTCATTAATGCCAGTGAAACACCTGCTGCCTTTTGCTCCTCCGGGATTACCCGTGGCCTATAAAGGATTGGATAATTAATGGCAAAAGGTGCGTGTTTTTTAAGGCCAAGCAATTCCTACTGTGCTGGCAAACTTTTGAAAGAGCTGCCAGTGGTGAGACTTGAAAGGATGCTTGGGCTTGTTTTTGTTTCTTTTTTGTTGTTGTTGTTGTTTGTTTGTTTTTTAAGATGCTTTATAGATGTTGGAAAGCTCTGCTCTACACCACCTCTGGTCCTCGGGCACTGAAACCCAACAGGACTAATTCAAAGGAAATTGTCTTTCCCATCCCACCTGCTGGGTTAGGGACTTTCTGCTCCAAAGCAGCTCTGACTCTGTGGGTGTCTGTGAAGATCCCTGGAGTGTCTATGTCTGGGAAAGGGGGAATTAGCTGCTAAGAGGGTTTGTGATGGGAGGACAACATCGCTCTCCCCGGTAGTGCCAGGGATGGGTGCTGGTGGCTCTCAGTGCCATCTGCAGTAGCAGCTCCTGCGTCAGCATCCTTTATGTGCTGATGATCTGTGCCTGAAACTATACCCTGGGAGTGGAAATGAGCCTGAGAAAATACCTTCCGCAGTCCTTCTGGGGCTTACATAAACACTATTTAAAATTAGAGCCACTCATTATGTTGGTATGTGCATTTACCTTGACCTCTGACTTTTCAGCCTGCAAATGTGCATGGCCCAGCACAGCCTGGAGTTGGGAGAGAGCTCAGGAGCAAAGCACCAGCAGATTTTCTATAATTAGTGCAAGGTAAAGAAGCTGGTACAGTATCTTCCCCTCCAGGCTGTCAGGGAAATTGAAAACAAAACTGCAGCCTGTCAAAGCTGAGCCTGGCTTTGATCAAGAGCGACAACTCTGGCTTCTGCTGGGCTGGTTCTGAGGAAAAGGGGAAGAGAAGTGACACTTTGCCATGGCTTTTCTTGCATGTGTTTGCAGAGAAACGAATGCTTTTATTCCCCCACTCTCCCCTGCTATTTCCCACCCAAATCCACGCAGCGATTTATATTTTGCCACCAGAGATGCCATCTGGGTCGTCACCCTGGAATAGCTGCAAAGCTCTGTGCAGATATTGTCATGGAACAATATTTCTACTATTTGTTGTGGTAATAGTTGTTAGTGGCAGAGCAATTAGCGTGTCACCTGCAGCACAACGAAATGTGACCTCTTTCCATCCCGGCACCCCCTCTGGTGCCCAAGCCAGCAGAGTGTGGGCTCTCCTCTCCTCCGCTCTGCTGGCTGGTGCCAGGGCTGTCCCGGGGCGAGGGTCGCTCTGGTTGGATGCCTGGGCCTGCAGGCTGGGTTTGAGTGACTCAGTTTGTCGGAAGAAAACGTGTCCCACTGGGATGCACTGTGGCAATCCAGCGCTTCGGCGGCTCCCGGAGCTGGAGCTGGCTCCCCACCAGTTTCCTGTTGACGTCACCTGCTATATCGCTGCTGCAGTTTTTACAACTGTTGAGCTTTCAAGGGTAATCGGAGCCGAGTCCGGCCAACCTCGGCAGCTGCCGATGAGGGAACGCGGCTCTACCTTCCCTGGCTCCCCCCAGTTGCTTCCACTGCTGCTCCCAGCCTTGGGGACTGCCGGGAGCTGGGGACAGCGGGCAAGGGGAGCTGCGTGAAGCCAGCGAGCGCTTGGGGCCATGCATTCCCACTGAAAAGAATCATCAGTGCTTGCAAGAAGTGCAGTGTGCTGGATCCTGCGGGAATTTTTTCCCCTCCCTCCGCCAGTCCGCCCCCATCCCTCTCTTTTGCCAGGCGTGCCAGCGCTGCTCTTCATTTCTGGGAAACCATGGACAAGAAGCAAGGTAGATGTTGCAATTTCCAAAACACGTGGTGGGGGAGAGCAGAGGGCTGATTTTGGTACTAAAAGAGGCTGTGTAACTTTTTGGGGTCAATCCATGTGGTTTTGTTGCTTTCTCCTCGCTTGGGCGGGGGGCCGGTGTTTGCAGCTGGGGATCTATTTTTAAAGCACTGGAAACTTGCATGTTTTGTGTGGGATTAAAGCTCTGGTGTCTTAATTGTAGAAAAAAAGTATAAAATAAATAAAAATCTAGCATGTCTGAAGGAAAATATGCAGAGGGTGAAGCTGGCTCCTGGCTCCGGTTTGAGTTGCATTCCTGGGACGCAGGGTTTTCCAGAGGCTCTTGCATGCTTGTCCTGTACTAAAAAGCCTGTTGCATGGGAAAAGTGGGTGCCCGTGACCCCGGCAGTCAGGAGCTCTGATTCAGCCCAGGCTGACAGGTTGTTTTAAGGCTGCAAGGGGCTTTTTCTGCAGCGTGGTTTTTTCCTTCTCCTCGCCGGCAGTTTTTGCAGAAGTGAGGAGCGCGGGGCGGTGATGACCCGCCGGAGCCCCTCTGCAGCAGGACCTCGGCGGGCTGATGAGTGATGGCTTTCAGCAGGTTGAGAGCCCTTTTTCCACTTCCACAGGCAGCTTTTTCCACTCTCAACAGTGGAAAATAGCACAAAGTGTGCCTGTGAGGAGCTGGCTCTCATGACCAAGCACCCAAATTCCCCTCTCTGCTTTGCACGCTGCCTCAAATGTCTTTATTCTTTTTTTTTTTTCTTGATGCTTTTTGGTTTCAGCTCTTTTTTTGCTGCAGGGCTGGGATCCACCCTCCAGCCTTCTGCCTTATCCACGGCACTTGACCCTCCTCCTCGGATCGAGGAGAACCGGGATGCATCCAAAACATTTCCCCCAGCACTAACAAAGCGGTGCAGCTCTCGGAGCAGCCTCCGACTTCACCTGGGGCTGCAACCAGAGCCCCGGGCAGGCAGCAGAGAGGTTTAATTTCAAAGGTCGACTCAGGCAAATAGTTTTATTTGCAGTTCTTTAGATTGTCCTGCTCGTTTCTCTCCGCCCACGCCAGCAGAGTGGGAAGGATAAACCTCCCAGGGAGAGGTGCAACTTAATAGGGCTGAAGTTGGTGGTGGCAAAGATGAGGATTCCGGTGTAGAATTAAGCAGTTCCAGGAAGTGTCTGTGGCGGTTCTTGACTGGTGGAGGTTATAGCATGAGAAAAAAAATTGGTAGGCTTTTTTTTTTTTTCTCTTTAGGAGGAAATGGTTCCTTTCTTAGCATAAAGGATGCAGTTAGTGCCTGCAGCATCACGTGGGTTGCAATTTCGTCCGCACCAGGAACTTCTGTCAGCTAATTTTCCCCTGCCCTGAGTGCAGGGTGCTGTGCCGTGTGTGTCCACAGCCAGCAGCCTCTTCCACTGCCCAGAGCAGTGCCCTGCCATCCCATGGGCTCTGGGCTGGCAGCAGAGCCCTGGGGCTTGCAGGGATAACTGTGACATGTCCCCAAATCGCCTCCTCCTGCTGGAGGGATCTTCTGAGGGGAGCCGTGCTCTGTGCTTGCAGACACCCCTCTTGTAAGAACCTTGGGAAACTGGAGAGTTCCCAGGGTTTTCAGGTGTCCTAAGCAGTTGTGCACATTCTAGCAATTCCTCCTGCACTGACCCTGCTGGGATCCCAAATGTGGGAGAGACAGTGCTGGGGGGGCCTTGCCAGTGGGAAGGAGCTGACAGCAGCTGCCTGCGGGGGCTAAAAGCAAATGCTGCCCTGGGACTGAAAGGCTTGAATTGCAGGGTTGTGTCATGCCCATCCCGCTGCCTTTCTGCTTCTCCTTTTATTCCTTTTTATCCTTTTTTTTTGTTTGTTTTCCTCCCCTCCCTAGTCTTTCTCCACTCTTGTTCACCCAAACAGGGCATGGGCTTTCCCTGAGGGGGCTGTAGAGGCACTAGTGCTGCAAGCAGTGGGAGAAGCTTCAGCAAGAAGGAGTTCGGGCCAGGCTGCAGGGGCTGGAAATCTCGTGACAAATTTTGGGAGAGCCGTAACAGGCAAATCCAATCTCTGCCTCAGCTCCCTGGCTGCAGGGCAGCATCCAGGGTGACTTTATTCCTGCAGGCATGGGCTGAGCCGGGTTTTCCGCCAGCGTAGGTGGCCCTGGCAGAGCCTGGGAGTGGTGGTGGAATACCTCCAGTTTAATCAGTGCTTTTTCAGGCTGGAGCTAGGGAATACTTTTTGGGGCTAGGCTGGACGGGGTGGGAAGGGGGTGGTCACTGATGCCAGTGGTACAGTACTGGGAAGGCAAGGATAGTAGTTTGGGGGCACAGGGAAATGGGCTGATGTGCAGGGCCCCTGTTGGAGGAGAGTTCATGGCAATGCACAGAGGCATTGAATGGCTCTCCTGTACAGAGCAGGGGGTTTGGGGTAGGGATTCTCCATGCCCCTCTAACCCATGCTGCAAATCCTCCTGCCTGCGAGCTTGGGCTCCACCAGACAGTGCACCCCCATGATTCCCGATCCCAAACCGGGTGCTCCCATCTCCCTCTGGCCTCGCTCTTGCAGACGGGGCTGAGGAAGGGCTGACGCCTGCGGGACAGGACTCCTGGCTCCAGGAGCCCCTGGACCCTGGTCCTGCCCCGTGAGTCACCCGCGGCCGCGATGCCAGGGGAGCCGGCGGCACAGAAGGCGCTTTGTGCAGGGTTACTATGGCAATTGGGGAGAGGGAGAGCAAACAGATGGAGCAAAATCCCAGCCAGGAGGGGGGGTATTTCGGGGCTTCGTGTGGAGGTCTGGCTGGTAACTGCTGGGGGGCTGCGTGTGAAGCAGGAACCAGCCTGAGTTTTGGAGCAGGTCATGGGGGAGGAGCGCTCAGTGCGAGGCTCCCGCTCAGCACCGAGCTAAATGCATCCCTTGGAATGGAACGTGTGCTCATGGTGAGCTCCCCAACTTGCCTGGGTGCAGAAGGAGTCTGGGGACCCCAGTTTTTAGGGTCTGTGCGTGGCCTCCCACGGTGAGTAGCGAGAGGCTGGCTGTGGGAAGGGGAGGCATTTCTGAACCCACACCTTTCCTTTGGCTCTGTTTTGCGTTTGCTCCCATCGTTGCTCAGCTGGGTGTTTTGCAAAGTGCCATCAGTGGGTGTGTGGGGCTGTTCATAGTGCCCCTTCCAGCCCTGCCGGGTGGGGAATGGGCAGGGGACACTTTGCAGGCTCACAAATCAGAAGCTGTGATTGCCGTGGCATGGTTGGGTTTCCAGAGGTGGTTTCCATCCAAGAGGGGTCGGTTTGGGGTGGAGTGACTTGCCAGCTGCTTTCATGGAGCTGGAAGTTCACATCACTCACAGGAATTGTGCTGGTCCCAGGCCTTACGGGCCGACTCTGACTAAGGAAGGAGAAATGGCAGATAAAATGTGGGTGTAGACTGATCCATGCTGATTCCCTCAGCAGGGAGGGATGCTGCTGGTCCTGCAGTTGGGACCTTTGCAGTATGTTGCAGACCAGCTCTAACCTGCAGACTCAGTGAGGTTTGCATCTGGGGAAGGACAGGACTGGAAAAGTGAGCTCCAAGGCACCTGTTTTATCTTGGAGATGGCAGGGGACAGGGATGGGGGTTGTCAGTGCTGGGAACATGTTGGACATGTGTTGTCCTCCTGTCTTGCTGCAGCTGCAGGAGCTCTCACGTGGTGCTGTGTCTCCTGCTGAAATTCCAGCTCCTTGCCTCTCCCCTCCTTTGCCTGGCAGCCTTTGGAGTGCTGGACTTTGTCCACATGCCTGCTCCAGGGAGCCAGGCAGGTAGGAGCTGCCTTGAAGGGCTATCCAAGGCCACTCTGAGCCTTCTGCTCCCATCCTAGTACCTGGAGCACACCTTGATATTCCTGCTTTTTAATGCTCTGTGCAGCCACAAGCACCTTCAGCTGCAAAGTACAGCTACCCTTGTCTTGCCTGGGGGGATCAGGACCTCAATGCTCTCGGCTGCAGCACTTCAGCCCCTTGGGGTCTGGTTATTTTCCCAATATTTGCAGGGGTAGAATGCAAGAATGCAAGTGTCTGGCCTGCCCTGGCCTTGCCTGAGCCCTGTTTCCCTCAGCATCAGTGGATGTTATCCCAGCACTGTTTGGAGCTGGGAGGAGTGATAAGAGAGAATCCTCTTGCCAGTCACTCCTGGTGCCTTGTCTGGAGGGTCTCGGCCTGTGCAAGCCTGGGTTTGTGG
Organism: Neopelma chrysocephalum; assembly: GCF_003984885.1. Lineage (NCBI taxonomy): Eukaryota > Metazoa > Chordata > Aves > Passeriformes > Pipridae > Neopelma > Neopelma chrysocephalum. The sequence goes on from NW_020897722.1 coordinate 3,289,206, forward strand.
TGGGTCCACTACTGGCTGACAGTCAGTTCCTGTCTGCTTTTAGCCTGTTTTCCCTTGGTTGTGTTTGGGGTGTCCCCACTCCTTCTGGGACTAACACCTTGGTTTTGCTGGAGGTCTGGTGGTCATTGCCTTCCATGCCTGATCCAACCCCAGTTCTTCCCAGGAGGGCCTGGCTGGGGGTTGGGGGACAAGGAACCTCTGGACAGGGAGCATTTTCGGGAACCTTGAGCATCCCTAATGGCATGGGGACCTCTTGTGGCTGGAGAAACAGGGATGGGGCCAGGTTTGGCTGGGCTCCCAAAGCCCAGCTACCTCCCTCTCCTGGGGCCCTGCATGGGCCATGAGGGATATGCGGCTGCTGCCTGGCTGGGCTGGAGTGTGAAGGCTGAACTGTGTCTCCTTTCTCTCTTTCAGGTTCCAAAGGATCCTTGGAGCCACACAAACCAGGTAAGTGCCTGGCAGAAATCACAGCTTTAACCCCAAAAAAGGTTTAAGTCTCCAAAGAGAGGGGACTGTTAATGGCCATGAAGGGTGAAGAGTGCTTTTGGGATACAGTGCTTGGCTGCAAGACCTGGAAAATGGTCTCTGTCAGTGCACCCCTGGATATTTCTGCAGGCAAATCCTTGACAGCAACGTTGAGACCCACTTGTGCTTCTGGCTCTTGCCTGAAATTTTGGGCAAAGGGTCATGAGCACTGTGGTCTTCTTGTCACTTTGCTCACTGTGGTGAGGGGGTCCAAACCCTGCATTCCCTGCCTGGTGGCTGTAGGGAACAGGATGCTTGAAGGAAAAAAAGTGAAGATCCAGTTGCTCATTTGTGTATCTTCTCTTCCAGTGAAAAGCAGGAAGAAACCAGATCTGAGGATAACATGTGTCCCCATCAAACAACCCGTTGCCAACACAACGTAAGTATCTCTGCTGCTTAAAGATGTTCTCCAGAGCTGGATTTGGCACTTTCTCGAGAGGAATGACCTGTGAAGACTTCACAAAACCAGCACAGTTATTCTTTTCTCTTAAGCTCTGGCTCGTGAGTGATGAGAAGGAATTGCACACCTATGCACATGTGTGTGCAGGCACATGCACAGCGTGGGTCTCTCTGGGAGGTGCCTGTTTTGATTTGAAATGGTTGAAAGGCAAAGGCTTGGAGACGGCAGGGAAGCTCTCCTTAATCTTTCTGCCATGGCTGTGCCAATGCCAAAGGGCAAAGGTGTGGTGGAGAGAGCGAATCTGCCCAAAGGAAGAAGAGGGGAAGGTTTTTAGTGCAGGGGAAGAGAAGAGGTGGTGACACCTGGACCATGGCAGGTGGTGTAGGGGGCGAGTAGGGGGGCGAGGATTGGGGAATGCTTTGCATGGTGCATCGGGGTTAGTTTGGGTTGTTTGCAGCTCCTTGCCCTGGAGTGAGGAGGACACAGACATCTTACACTGTTGTGCTGCTTGGTGCTGGTGCCCAGCAGTATCTCAGGGCGCTGGAATTCCTCCCTGCCCTGTTTGCTTCGTGCTGCTGATGCTCGTTGTGCCGTGGGGGAGAGCCCGGGGTAGCAGCGCTTGGTTTGACAAAGAGCAGATGGCTAAAATTCCTCCTCCATGGTGCTCTTCCAAAACACTTCAGGCTGTGTCTCCACTGCTGAGCCTTGTTTGCTCCTGTTCTAGAGAACTCTCCCAGCTCCAGGAGAGCAGTGAAATCCCCGAAAGGGAAATATCACTACTGAAAACCCCAGGTAGAGAGGGCAGATCAGCTGGAGGGGGAGGCAGGGGAACTCCCCCATTAATTAAAGCTGTGCAGCCTCGCATGCAACAGCCACCTCCTTCCCCCACGGGCACATCTGTCTCTGCTCCTGCCAGTGTTTGAATTTCCCCTGGAGAAGGCCTCACATTGGAGTCTGCAAGGCGTTTGCATGCCCAGGGGCTGGTGCAAGCTGTCCACAACTCCTTTTCTCTGTGCTTTCCAAGCTGCAGTGCAAATATTTGCGCAGTGCAAGGCTTTTGCTTCGAGCCTGAAGTACTTCCTTGAAGCTGAAGGTTGCTGCGTGCTCTGATGGGAATTGAGAGTTGGGCAATCTCTGCTCTTAGAAGGTCCCAGGGGATGGGGACAGCAGAGAAGTGAGGCAAGAGGGACAGAACTCTTAGGATGGCTCTAAAAGTACCGTGCTGCCCGCAATGGGAAATGGGCAGCAATGAGGAAAAAAGCCATAAAGGGCAACTTTCGCCTGCCTGGTGTTGTGCAAAGTGTGACACCAAAGTGCTGCCTGCTCTGCCTGCCTGGAACAGGCAGCGAGTGCACACAAATGACTCACGGGTGAGGAATTACCTGTTGCTCCCTCGGTGTGCGTTTCGGGCTACGTGGCTGCCCTGTTACAACACCTGCCTGTCAAAACATGACAGCTGAGCTGCTCTGCCACAGAAACGGTCTCGGTTCCTCAGGCTTGTCTCCTGAGCAGGGATGGGTTTGTAGCCTGTTGCTTTGATATGCCTGTCTCACCTGGCTGACTCCCTGGGGTTCTTGCTGCCTGCGTGCAGTGAGTGCCTCGTGGGTGTGAGCTGAGGTGTTACTGGCACGATTAAAGCCTTTGTGAGCGTTTGGAGGGGGCTGGTTTGAACCCACGACAAGGCACGGTGGAAAGCAGCAGCTGAAAGTGCTCGAAGGAATGTGAAACCTGGCTCTGGCCAGGAGGGTTAGTGAAGCTGGGTTCTCTCCTGACTCTCTCTCTTTTCTTGCAGGCCCCCGAGGAACTTGGACTCCAGGGCGTTCATTACCATCGGAGATAAAGTACGTGTCAGTGGGGTTTTCTTTTTTCCTTGCTTCCAGTGTTGTTTGCCCTGTGCATGGAAGGCTCTGTGGATCATGCCTGACACCCTGTCAGGTCAGGTCTTGAGATTCCAGAGCACCCTGTGAGGTGGATGGTGCAGCTTCTGGTGCAGCTTTGCAGGGATGAGACATCCCACAGCAGGACCTGTTCTCTGTGGAGTAATGGGGTGTCTGTGTGTATTTAGAGCAGTGACTGCTGGGAGCTGAATGGGTCACCCTGCCTGCAGGATGGCTCGTCCCTGAGCCCCTGCACTTGCTGTCTGGCCTCTCTTGCCTGTGGGCAGTGCCATCAAAGGCCAGGTGGGCAGTTTTTCCATAGTGGGAGATCACAGCGGTCCCTTGACAGTCCCACCACCCACTGAATGGGTGGAGAGAAGTTGTGCGTGCCTCATCCCTGGAAGTGTCCAAGGCCAGGATGGATGGGGCTTGGAGCAATGTGGTCTAGTGGAAGGTGTCCCTGCCCTTGGCAGAGGGGTTGGAACTGGATGACTTTTAAGGTCCCTTCCAATCTAAACCATTCTGTGATGACCCAGCCCATCTGCCCTAAATCAGGGTGGCCTCAGACTGCCCCAAACAAAGTTCCTGTGTCCCACATACCCCCAGGTCTGTGTTACTGCCTGAGGCCCAGGAGAAGCTGGGCACAAAGCTTCTCTCCATCTCTCCAAAGCCTTTCCTAGTGACCTAATGAAAAACACTGCTAGAAATAGCCACTGTCTCTCTTATTTCGTTCTCTTGTTATGGGCTCTCCTGGGGCTGCAGAAGCTGTTTGCAAGTGAGCTAAAAATACTCTGCATGGGATCAGCCCTATATCCAGTCCCTTCCAGGCTGAGAGGTGGCTTGGCTGGTGGGATCTGGGTCCCTTGGCCTCAGTGCAAGGTTTTAGGGTTAGGGGAGAGGAGGGGAAGCTTTGGCTGGGTCCAGGGAACGATTCTGCTGCCCATGCTGTTTCCTGGCCATTGTGTCATGCGTATTAATGGCTTGGGGAGAGATGCTTTCTGTGACAGCCTGGGCATGTTGTGTGCAAGGGGACAGTGCTGCAGCTTAGGGAAAACTCTCTGGAGTCACTTCGTTGCCTACTCCAATGTTTGCAGGAAGGGTCTGGTCCAGATGTTTTCGAGTGACATGATGGAGAAGAGGACCTGGGCAGAAGGGCAGCTTTAGGCCATGGGGGTGGATGATGACCTCGGGTCCATCGGATCTGTGCAGGCCATGCCGTGCATCCCATTGTCCTGGGAGAGAAGCGCTGGCTCCTTTGTTGCAATCCATCACCCCTTGTTGCTGGGCAGGGCAATGCTGGTTCCTGGAGTGTGCTGGGAACCGCCAACTTCTGGGGAAGCCTTAGGGCAAATGCCAGGAAAAGCACAACACAATAACCTGGAACAACTGCAGAACACGTGTCCAGAAAAGCACCACCAGCCCCTTCCTGGAGGCCCCCGCAGGCACTGCGATCCTGCCCTGCTCCTCTGCCAGCTGCCCGGGGCGGGAGGTCGGACATGTCCCCCTTAACCCTGCTCTCCTCGTTTCAGGATCCACTGTCCTGCCCAGGAAAGGGCCGGCACCTTCCTGTGCTGGGCAGTGCATAGCTCAGTGCTGAGCTCAGGCACAACCCTCCCTTGCTCCTGCCTCGCCAGCCACATCTGGCTCGATCAGCAGAGCCGGGACTGGCGGGAAGGTCCCTTGGAGCTGGTGGCTGCTGGCCGTGCTGTGGCCAGTGCCGAGGGGAGTTTGCTGGCCAGGAGCCCGGCAGCCACATGTCCCAGCTTGGCTCCTCAGCACCAGAGGCTGTTTCCTCTCTCCCTGCTCTGGGCGTAGCTCGCAGGCACGGCATCCGGCGCTGTGCCGTGCTTGTTTCCCACCCTTGCTGCCTTTGTGGCTACTGGGGCAATTTGGCATCCTGGTATTATTTTTGTTCCCTGAGACCGGAGGAAAGCTGGAGGCTGGATAAAGCCTGGCTAAAAGGAGGCCTGTGACTTATGAGGAGCGATGAACGCAGCGTCCAAAAATAGCCCGTGTCTCACTCAGTTCGTGCCCTGCCCAGCAGAGCCAGCAATTACAGGGGAACGTGTCTTTAGGGAAACTTGTTTGTGGGTTGTGCAGGAGCTTGCTGGCACCCTGATGTGTTGGGCACTCACTGGGCTGAGCACTGGCTGTGGGTTTTTTCCAGTTTTAAGCAAGACTTACTGTAGTTGTGCTTGCCTGAGCTCCATTGTTGGTGCTAACTCATGTTTTACTTTGCTGACTGCTTTCTGGTGGTGGAAGAAAGTATCAAAAGCAGGTAAAACCCGTTGAAACCCCCCAATCATGAGTTTAGTCACTGTGTGCAGCATTCCATCTGACAGAGGCTTTGCCCAGGTGTTGTTAGACGTATAGGTGTATTTGTGACCAATGATTTTTGGGATATGTGGACAGGTGAGGGATCCCCAGCTGCACACAGGGATTTGGAGCTGTGGTGGAGACTCCTGACTGCTGCCCATGTTGGCTCAGGAGCTGTTAAAATCCTGCAAATAGTTCAGCAACCGCAGAAATACCCTCGTGTGGGTAATCCCGAGCAGGCAGGGAGGCACCAAAGGTTGGTGCCCTTTCCAGTGGCAGCGTGCCCTGGCTTAAGGGATGAAAGTTCCTGATCTCCAGCTGCAGAGGGGGAATTAAATGAGCCCTGGTGAGTATGGGGGTGAGAGGGTTTGGGCTCTGATTCAACAGAGCCAAAAATACACCCGTGTATATGCCTCTGGTATATACAGGAGCAGGTGGAGTCCCGTAGGTACCGTTGTTTGGAAATGCTCTGTATGAGTGAGCTGAAAGTATGGGATCTCTGCTGATGTCCTTGTTAAGTGTGCTCGTACCTGATTTTATTTTTTTTTCTCTCTCTCTAAAGAACTTTGAGGTGGAGGCTGATGACCTGGTGGCAATTTCAGAGCTGGGCCGTGGTGCGTATGGCGTGGTGGAGAAAGTGCGGCACGCGCAGAGCGGCACCATCATGGCTGTGAAGGTGAGGACAGCTGCCTTCTGAGGGGATGGAGATCAGAGAAACTGCTGAGCTTCACTGGTTCTGGCAAAATGGGGACAGGCTTACCGGGGTTTGGCAGCCTCTGTTATTCCTGGTGTGGTTTGGCTGGTGACAGGTCTGTGCTGATACCAGCTGTAGGGCACTGTGGGGTTGATATCAGGCTTTGAAATCCAGGCTTGGTGCCTGCAGTGCAAGGTTTGGATGTCAGAGTGCCTGTCCTGGCTGCTGGCCTGGTCCTGCATCCGCTGCAGAGCTTGCCAAGGGTTTGGCATTCATTAAGGTTCTGTCTGGCAGAGGGAATCTGGACATGTCCTGGGTGCTACTGGCTGCAAAATAAGCATCAAACGCTTGCCCTGAACTGCAGATCCTGTGAGTCAGACTGAGGGATGATGGTGTTATCACACCTAGACCAAACCCTTGTTTTCTCATATTTGTCTCAGAGGATTCGAGCCACTGTGAACACTCAGGAGCAGAAGAGGTTATTGATGGACTTGGACATCTCCATGAGGACAGTTGACTGTTTCTACACGGTCACCTTCTATGGGGCCCTCTTCCGTGAGGTACTGAGCTGGTGGATGCCTGGGGGGCACCTGGGGCCTGTGTGATTGTGCTGAAGACATCAGACTGTGCCAAAACACCTCTGTGCTCTTCAGCCCAGCTGGGCTGTTTGAGGCGCTGCCGTGGCTCAAAGTCAAAGGATTCCCTTCTTCGGGCAGCATTGACCCGAGCTCATTCCTCACTTCCATGGCAGATACCTGAGCATGTTGTCCATGGCCTGGACTGACTTTGGGGCAGACCCTCAAAGGGAGGCCACCACAGGTAGCTTTGGTGGCACCTGGACATCTGTCCCCGTTGCTGTCCAGTGCAGAGCCCGTGTGCTGATGGTGTGGCCAACAGCAGCTGCACAACAGGGACCTTGGCTTGCCCTGTGTGGAAAGGGCAGTGTCCATTTGTCCATTCGTCCCCACCACTCTCTTCAGCTCCCACAGACTTCCAGGGACTTCCCTCTCAGCTGCTTTCTCTCCATCTGCAGGGCGATGTGTGGATCTGCATGGAACTCATGGACACCTCCCTAGATAAATTTTACAAGAAAGTACTGGAGAAGAAGAAAACCATCCCTGAAGACATTTTGGGGAAAATGGCTGTGTCTGTGAGTGCATCGTGTGTTCTTATGTGGATTTGTGCATCCCTTGAGCCAGTTGCAGGGCTCTGTCGAGGCCTGTGGTGTGTTTGCAGTGGGAAGCTGGTGCTGTGTGTGACTAATGAATGCCTTTTCGCTCTGTTTGTCCCCAGATTGTACGAGCTCTGGAGCACCTGCACAGTAAACTCTCTGTAATCCATAGAGGTAAGTGCTGGATGGGGTTAGTAGGATGTGGCTGGAGATCTAACCTTGAAATGAGCTATGGGAAGATTACTTTCCAGGAGATAGGTGGTGTGTCCATCTGGGATGCCTAAAATGGGGTCTGCTGGTACTTATTAGGACCGTGGTGGATAGATCTAGATGCCCAAGACTTGTTCCTGAGATGCATCCCTCATGCCTCTGCTTGCAGGATGTCATTCTCTTCCTCCTTTCCAGATGAAATTTTATGGGCATCTCTCTCTCTGGGAGTGCCGAGGTGCCTTGGAGGCACAAAATCCCCACATCCTCCTGGCTGGGTAGTTATAGCAAGGTGAGGGCTGAAAGAGACCTTCTAAAGTCACAGATGGGAATTGTAACACCCAGGTTGTGCTGTTCATCCTGGTATATAGACCCTTGTGTAGCTGTGAACAGATCATGATGTGCGTGGGACAAACTGTCCTGAGAATTTGGTAGAATGAGGCTTTTCAGGCTGTGCTGGGCACATAAATCATTCCTAAGGAGCTGGGGATTAACTCCTCCATGTTGTATTTCAATCATTTTAGAGAAGAGGCTTATTCTTCCTGGAGGATGAGGTTATAGTTTACCTGTGAACAACTTTTATTAAATAAAACCAGTGGAGTTTTGCCTCGCTTCTCTTGTGTTAGAGCTGCTCTGACTCCCCTCCTAGGTCAGCAGGGAGTTGTCCATCTTGTCTCAAACTCCTCAATACCCCTGCAAAGACCCAATTTGCCCTCTTGCGTTTTCTCTTAGACGTGAAGCCTTCCAACGTGCTGATCAACAAGGAGGGACACGTGAAAATGTGCGACTTTGGGATCAGTGGCTACTTGGTGGACTCTGTTGCGAAGACCATGGATGCTGGGTGCAAACCTTACATGGCTGTAAGTGCAATCCTGTGCAGCCTTCAGCCTTGACTTGAAGAGGCTGCTGCCTAGAAATCAGTCTTGGTTCACCTCCATCCTGAGATGAAAAGCACTTGAGAGTGCTCTGCTCTCCCTGACTCAGCAGAGCCCTCCAAGGATGGGATTACCCTCCCTGTAAGCCCTGCTCTGTGTGTTAATCCCTCAGTGGGCTCTTCCTCTGCCACCTTCCATTTGCAGAAGGATAAAAGACTGGCTGGTGGTGGTTGTGGTGGTTAAAAGGGCTGCTCCTTGTTGGATAGAAAATGCTGAGGTTTTCCTTGGCAGGATTGTTTCATTCCATCCTCAAGTCAGTATGAATTTCCCTTTGCCATTTGTGGCATCCATGTGGGTAGTGTGTGCTCCTGGGGCAGGATTGTGCTGCAGGGGTAGCACAAGTCTCACTCTCCTGAGAAGAGGGAGAGTCGATGTGAGTTGTGTGGAGCAAGACATGTCTTTCATCAGTGCCACATTTAACCTCAGACCCTGCCTCCATGGGGACGTGAGCCAGGGAAATCCACCCAACCTGTGTTTTGGAGCCAGAGATTTGCTCTGCGGGGTTTGCACTTGGGGAAAATGAGATGGAGTTGTAACATCTTCCATTTTGCTCTTACAGCCAGAAAGAATAAACCCAGAGCTCAACCAGAAGGGCTACAACGTGAAGTCAGATGTCTGGAGCCTTGGGATCACAATGGTAACATCAAGGGCTGGGACCTGCCCCTGCAGCCCTGGGGTTGGGATGGGGCTTGGGCTGGTGGGGCTGTACCCCTGCTGTGAGCAGTGGCAGCTGGGTGGGGGCACACCAAACAGGGCTAAATCTGAGTGTGATAGCTCAGGGCTCGAGATTAAACACTCAGAGCACTGGGTGGGGTGCTGCCCTGTGCACACAGGGTACCTCACCCCAGGGCAGGTAGCTCAGAGCTGGGGTGTGCTGCCAATGTTGCCGCCACTGCTGCGGCTCTTTCCCGGTCAACTGGCAAAGTTGGCAAAATTATCCATCTTCTGTCCTGCTCTCCCTTCTTGCTCTTTCCTGATGGATTCTGGGGTGTTCCCTTGTACCCCTCTGCCTGGTTCCACAGTTACTTGTGTACAGTGCCAGCTCTGAAAAGCTCCACTTAGCTCCGAGCTGTGTGGGTGTGGGGTCAGGCTCCCAGGGGACAATATATGGACGACCGTGGGCTTAGTTGAGCATCCAAAAGTCTGCCTTTTAAGGGCTTTGCAGTTCCCTGTGTGCTGGCTGGAGAGGTGGTCAGTTGGGCAGGATTTGCTGTAGCTGGGCACAGCCTTCCTGCTTCACCTCTCTCCCACATCACCAGAGCCTTGCAGGGGGATTGGGACGAGCTCTGCTGCAGTGAGAGCTGCTGTGTGTGGGGTTTGCAGCAAATCCTGCCTGTGGGGTAGCTCAGAACAGCCAAGAGGAAGGGGAAATACTTTCAGTTCCAAAATTGCAGCTGCTCAGGATGGTTTATCCACCTCCTGCAAGAAATGGATCTTGCAGAAGGCAGCTGAGATCCTCTGGCGCCAGAGGACAAAGGAAATCCCAGCTGTTGGCTCGAAGGGATGCTGCCCGAGGAACAGGGCTCTTGCTTTCCAGGAGACCGTCTCTCTCTCTGTGGGTAGATTATTTTCAGGAATTTTTCCTGTGCCCTCTTATCCAGGGCCTTTTGGGTGCTGCATCCCTGTGCTGCAGAGATCTCTTGGCAAATATTCCCTCTTCCCCAGCCAGTCTTGTCCACAGTGCCAAAGCCAAGCCCCTCTCCTTGGTGTCCCCTTGCCAGTGCAGAGCTGGGCTGGAAATATAATCAGCTGCAGGAAGCTGTGGGATGGGAGACTGTTAACGATGGAATATCCAAACCTTTCCAAAGCTGGAAGGGAGAGGGGACCTTGCTGAAAGCCAGCCAGGCTGCAGCTGATTCCCTCTCATGTCTTCCTTCTGGGTTGGCTTTCTGGAGGTTTGTTTTTTTTTTAATATTGTTTCTGAAGGAGTTGGATTGATTTCAGACTGGACAGTTTTTGGGCCATTGAGTTGCAGGGCTAGTCCAGGCCTTCATTGGAATGGTGGCTTCATTCAGTTTTCCAGCAGCAGGAGCTGAGCTCCCCTGACCTGAGCCAGAGGCAGGTGAGGGCATCAGGCTCTGTCCTGCTCTGTCCTTTCAGGTTTGTTATTTCTCCCGTCCTGTCTCACCCTACCAGGCAGGTCTGGAGGTTCTGTTTCCCATTTTGAGATGGGAACTGATCCTTGGCATGAAGAGAACTGCCCGAGAGATGTGATGGGCTATTTCCTGCTTGAATGGTTATGGAGCAGAGGTGACCTGTAGGAAGGACCCAATAATCGAGGTGGTTTTGGCAAAGATCATGATAAATGATGTTCTAGCACTTCATTTTTCATGGGTTTGTGGATTTTTTGTGTGTTTAGCTCATACAGTACTAGCCCAAGGCCCAGAGGCTGCCTCAGGGCCAGCAGAGCACTTTGGAAGCCAAGTGCAGAAAATGTGTGCTGTGATTATCTTTTTAAATAATCCCATTTTACGTATCTGTGGTGACTTCCTGTAAATGCATTAATATGCTGAGCCAGCCTCAAAAGGAAGTATTTTTGGCCTCTAGGTCTTTTTATTTAAAAAAAAAGAAAAAAGGGAAGAAAAAAGTGGTATGACCCAAATTGAAAATGGTTTGTAAGGAAAGAGGGTTTGCCTTTGACTCTGAGCTGGCTGAGGCAGGTGGGCTGTGTGGGGTTGTGCTTGTCCTGGTGTCTCAGGTTTCCCTGTCTCCATCCTCAGATTGAACTGGCCATTCTCCGCTTCCCATATGAGTCCTGGGGGACCCCCTTCCAGCAGCTCAAGCAGGTGGTGGAGGAGCCCTCTCCCCAGCTGCCTGCTGACCGCTTCTCCAAGGAGTTCGTGGACTTCACGGCACAGTGGTGAGTCTCCAGCAGGGACTGGTGGCTTCTCCCAACCTGGCTGATGAGGAGCTCTGATCCATAGGGGTTGGAGTGAGGCATGGGGCTGGGTTTGACATCCTTTTGGAACCTCTTTTTCCCCACCTTGCCATACCAGGGCTGGTGCTTGGCATGGCAGGAAGTGCTGCCCAAACTGGTTTTGCTCTCGGCCTGACTCACCGGGGCTGGTTGGAAGGCACAGACGTTTCCCTTCCCCTTTTACTGTTGCTGCAGCTGAAATTTTGGTGTTTTCTGGCCAAGTGGCAATGAAACCAGAACAAACCCCTGGCAGCCTCTGGGTGCCTCTGGGTGAAAGCTGGTTTGTGGTTTTGTGGGAAGCTGTTCCCCTCAGGGTGTCCCCTGATCCCTGTGTGCTGCTTGGAGGTGCCAGGCAGTGGTGAGCCCACCCTGTGGGTGATGGGAAACCACCTCTCCTCCCCAGATGTTCTGGTCTATGTGGGCCAGACTGCAGAGCTGCTTGGCTTGTGCTTTTCATGGCAAAACACTGAGCTGTCCTTTCCCAGTTACCTGCCTGGCTGCTCTGCTGGTGGTTCAAACCTGCTGGGCCAAGGAGGGAGAGGGGATGGGTGCAGCCCACAAGAAACATGTCGTGTTGGTTGGGAAGGGGAGATCCCTCGTGACAGACCACGTGCAGCAAAAGAAAAACATCCTACAGCCTTCCTCTCCCACTGTTTTTTCTTCCAGCTTAAGGAAGAACCCAGCTGAGCGAATGAACTATTTAGAACTTATGGTAAGTGTGGAGCTGTTTCTGCTGGTCTTTATGCCAAAGCATTTCGAAACTCAAATCAATGGTCCAGCAGGTTCTAGGGAAATGGGACAACAGGATGAGTGGGTGATTTTTCATGCATGGAATGGGATGGGTGTAGCGTGTCTAAGGTGGAAGGGTGTGTTGATTTCACGGGTGTTAAGGTCAGGGTTTATTAGGTGTTATCTCCCTCTGTCCTGTCTGTTCTTGGAGAGTTTAGACCTCGAAGTGTGATAGTACAGCTGCCAAGATGGGGCGTCCTGCTGGGGTTGAACCTAGAAATGCCAAAGTTCATCTTTGAGTTGAAGGATGTTGTCCATGGGAGCCTGGGGAGGAGGTTGGTGCCCACCCCCAGCATCTCCCCAGCTGTGTGACATCCCCCAGGGTCTGCGCTTGGGCTTGTCTGTCCTTGGGCGTCAGCTGATGTTGTCTTTGGTCTCACTGGCAGGAACACCCATTCTTTACCTTGCACGACACCAAAGAGACTGACATGGCCTCCTTCGTGACAGAGATCCTCGGGGAAGACTCCTAACTCCCGACAGGAGCACAGCTCCCAGCTTCCTGCAGCCCCTCCGTCCCGGCTCCCCCGCAGAAGAGCGAACGAGGACTCGAGTTGATGGTGGTTTGCACACATTGCACCTCCCCAGCCTCCCCAGCCCGGGGCCACCTCTGGCCCCATCTGGCCTTGCAATCTCTTTTTCTCTTTGCCTTGTGAAATCCCCCAGGATGAGCCTTTTGAAGCCAACACCTTTCCAGCTAAGCCGTGAGGACAGAAGGCTCAGGAGCTCCCTGCTGATGCCAGCGTATCCCTCCCGGGGAGAGGACTGTGCCCGTGGTCCCTGAGCGGGCAGAGGGAGCCAGAGGGCATCTCCCCTCCCCAGCAGCCTGTGCACAGTGCAGGGGGTTGTGTTTCTTTGCTGCCTGGGGAAGGTAGAGAGAAGCAATGCTGCTGTGCTTGCACCACTCCTGCCTGCCCAAAGCCCCTTCCTTGGAGTCTGGTCTCGCTCGCCTTCCTTTTGTGCCTGGCTCTCTGTTCCCAGGACCTACACAGCCTTTTAAGGGGTTGTGGGACTCCCTGGGTGTGCTGCTTTTCACACCAGAGGCTGTTTTGATGCCTGGCTATACACCTTAATGACCCTTTAAGGCAGCATCAGGTCGGGCATCCCCCTCCCTCAATTGATTTGCTGCTCCCTTGTGGGGGGAGAAAAAGGGCATTTTTTCATGAGCCCACCTTGGCACACGCTGCAGCCCACGCTGTTCCCACTCCTGCCCACGGGACTTCATCCAGCACTCCCTTCCCTCGTGGGCACAAGGTGATGGAGAGACAGCAGGTCCTTGGTGCTGCCTCTCTCCCTCCAGCCCTGGGCTCGGAGGAGACATCCCTGCCCTGGGCATCGCCTTCCACAGCCCTGGCTGCTTCCACCTCCCCTGGCTCCTGGAGAAGATGCTGCTCCATCTCCCTTCCAACCTGGAGCTGATGTAAGACCTCGCACTGTGACACCCACTTGTTTTGGAGGCTGAACTCACACTCCTTGTGTCCCAAACTGCCTCCAACCCCTCCAGCTGCCCAGGTGTCAGTGGGAGCCAAACCCCAGTGACTCGCCCGGGGCTGCCGCCAGTTGTACATTTGATGTCTATATATAATGGACTTTGTAACATGTTTCCTAGTTTTAATCTAACTTGCTATAAATTAAAGCCCTTCTGTGTGGGAGGAGGGAGGAGCAGTTCCTTCTCTCCTGACAAATCCACTGTGAAAACCTGATGTGTTTCCCCACGCTCCCAGCCCGAGGAGCCACGGGAGCAAAGAGGGATTTCTGGCTTCTACTGTACATGATCACGGATAAATGCACCGGCTGTGGATTTTTTTTTTTTTAATGAGTTTTTCAGAAGGATTTTTTTCTTTTCTAATATATATTTGTGTGTGTGTATGTGTGCGCTATATATATATTATATATATTTTTAAAATCAATGATGAATGTGTGAATATCTATGTGGCCAGCAGATTTGGTGGAATGGATAGCATTTTTCTGGCTACATTTGGGCAGGTGGGGAAGGGGTCACTAGAAAACACCCTGGCCTAAGATTTTTTCTTTTTTTTTTTTTTTTTTAAAGAAAGACATCTATTTTTTAACTGAATCTTTTAAAAACGTTAATCCTGAAATTCAAGCCCTGGAGGTCTGGATTTCAGGGTGCATTTCCAGGGTTCAGGGTCCCCCCTCCAATGAAGGATTATGTCCCCTTAAATTCATTGCTTCCACCTCCTGCAGCCCAGGGTTTGAAGTGGCACTGGGGACCCTCTGCCTGGGAACTGGGGTGCTCCACACCATCTATCCCTGCCAGCTGCTCCCAGGAAAGCTGCTTTGGGGCAGATGGTTTTCAGTCCTTCATGTCCCCATGCTGGGGCACCAGGCAGCAGCTCTTTTCCCCCCCATCATCCCTCTGATCCCCTTCCCTGAGTCAACAAACCCTGAGAAAACCAGCCCAGGTGGAGCTGCACAAACCCTGTTCAGCTTTGGTTCAATCCTGACCCTCCCAGCCCACCTCTGGATGGAAAATAAGGAAGTGATTGATGTTCATGTCTCCCTCCTCCTCACCCTGCTCTGCAAACCACCCGATGCTCACCTGTACCCGCTCGGTTTGACGGCTTTGCTGCTGAGATGTACAATTGTATTTTTTTTCATAGTTGGTTACTTTGGATTACTTTTTGTTTTGATGTTGAGCTTTTATTTTTTTTCCCCTTCCTTCCTTGTTTTGACCCCTCTCCCCTTCCTTTATCTCACCCCGTTTTTTGGTGCTTTGGAGAATGGTGGGGTTTTTTGCATGTCTTTTTTTTTTTTTCCCCTGCATTTCTCCTCCTGGAGAAAGTCCTGATTTCTGTATTTTTGGAAAAGGGAGCAACTGCCCTTTCAAGCAGGGGGGAGATGCCTCTGGGGTGGGCTTGGGCCCCCGTGGATGAAGTGAGGCATCGCCAAAGAGGCAAACATCACCTCTGAGTGCCATCTGCTCTGCTTCATTTGACAGGGGTCTTACCTGTCCTAATCCCATATCCCTCTTCACCTCTGCACTTCCCTGTCCTGTGTTGTTCCCTCTGCCCTGGCAGTTCCCTGTGGGGGAATCAGCTTGACTTTAAGGTGGGCGAGGATTTTTGCTCTCATCAGAAGCCCCACTCCCCTTGTACTTCTGGGAATGGTCTGTACCCCTCAACTCCAGTCCTTGTTTTCAATAAAATTCATCCTCAAACCTGCTTCTTGGTGCCTCTTGTTACTGTTTGAGCATCAGCCTTGGGCTGTTCAGGCTCCCGAGCAGCCTGAGGATGTTGGGGGTGGCAGCTTGGCCGGGGGTCCTGATTTGGGGATTGTACAAGCTGGGACCCCCCCAAAGCCCCTCTCACATCCCAGGAGTGAGACTCCCCCCGGAGCATCCTCTCCCGGGAGCGCTGCCAGGGGCTACCCAGGGCCCTGCTCCCCCCGCGCCGGGCTGGGAAGGAGGGTGGGTGGGTGCCGGGGAGTGGGTTCCTGGACAGGGGGACAGTGGGGGAGAACCCCAGGGTGGGGGGTCTCAGGGCAGCACGCGCTGCCCGCGGCCGCGAGGGGGAGGCAGCGCCCGGCGCCCGGACCAGCGGGATGAGCCGGGAGCGGGCGGGATGAGCCTCCGCCGGCGGCGGGACGCGGCGGGGTCCCCCCTTCCCATCCCAACCTACTGTGATACCCCCCACCCCCCCCTTAGCACCCCCAGTCCTCCCTCCGGGGGTGCGTGACCGGGGGCGGTCCGGGGTATCGTCCCCACGGGCGGTGGAGCTGCAGCTTTGGGAGGCGGGAGGTGGCGTTTCACCCCTCCTCGCAGTGGGACAGGGAGCAAGGGGACGGTTCCTTTCCCAAATATTTTCCCTGTCAGCCCTTTTCAGGCAGGATCAGGCCGGAGACAAGCGCCTCAAGCACCGGGACCTTGGTGGTGATGATCTGCCCGGACACGGGGCCGAGCAGGGTCAGCGATGCTGGGAGGAGCAGGGACCCCAGAAACGCCCACCCGCGTGGCGTGGGGACACGCTCGGAGGGGGCCCGACCTGCCGGGAGCTGGAGTCCTCTCTGTTCCAATTACCAGCTTAATAGCTACATCGAGACCATTAAAAATGCATCAGTGCCTCCGAGGGAAGAACTTCAGGATAAGTGGAAAATTCATCACTTTGAGTTCCCTTATTAGGAGAAAAGGTGGGGTTTTTTTCCCCCCATTTGTCTTAAACAGAGGCAAAAAGAGGTTATTTCTGCCCGGTGACTTCCCCACGGGACTGTCACGAGGTGTGAACAAGCAGAACTCAAACCTGAGCGAGGACACAGCTCCCACTGCAGAGAAGGGAAAACTCAGCACATCCAAAACAGAGAGGGGACATGGGGACTATCAGGGCTGCAGTGGCTCAGCCCTCCTCAAATGAAGGGCCAAGAGCTTTCCCTGCCCTGTACTGAGCACGTGTGCTGGGAGCAGTCCCTGTAAGAGGGTAGAGCCCCATTGCACTCCCCCAGTACAGTGTGAGTGTTTGTACTGGTCATACTGGCCCTTTGCTGGGCTGGTTCATCAGAAACTGTAGTGATAGGACAAGGAGCAATGGTTCAAACTGAACAATGGGAAATTTAGATTAGATAAATGGAAGAAATGCTTGGCTGTGAGGTTGAGGAGGCCTGGCACAGGTTGCCCAGAGAAGCTGTGGCTGCCCCATCCCTGGAAGTGTCCAAGGCCAGGTTGGATGGGGCTTGGAGCAACCTGGGCTAGTGGAAGGTGTCCCTGCCTATGGCAAGATGATCTTTAAGGTCCCTTCCAACCCAAACCATTCTGTGATTCTGTTCTATGGTGGTTCTCTCCAGGAGCTCCTGAGCTGGAGCTCACGCCGTTCCTGAGAGCCGCGTGCGGAGGAGGGCTGGCTAATGGATTAGCAGGGGGTGTGATGATGCAGCCAGTTTTCTGGGGCTGCAGGTTATTTATTTTGCTTAAGTTTTCTCTTTTTTTTCCCCCCAGTGGCTGAGCCTGTATCTAGGGCAGGGGATTTTTTTTGGTTCAGGTGGCCTGTGGGCACCTTTGAGATCGATGGTGTAAATTAGCGAGTTCACACAGGCCATGGGTTTGTACGAGACATGTTCAATTCTCCCCTAATAGCTGTCTCACCCAGAAACTTCCAAGGCTCCCGCTCTTGTAGCACCTAAGCACTAATGAGCTGAAGCTGCAGAATAGCAATGAGACCTCAGGAATACGGATCAGCCTTTCCTGGCCCAGCCAGAGGCTTTAAAATCGTTTCAGCTGGCACCTGGAAAGGCCAGTGCAGCCCAGCAGGGAGGGAAGGGTTTAACTGAGGTGCATTGGGTGGAAAAGGTCTTTGCCTGTGGTGAGTGGCTGGGGATGTCTCCCAACTCTTCTCTCCAAACAGAAGGGTAAGTGGCTTGTTTTGGGGTGAGGAAAGCTCAAACTCTGGTTTAAACACAGGTATCCAGGTGCTTTAGTGCCCTCCCTTTTTTCCTCAGGTCATCCCTGAGTATGAGTTTCTATGCTTTGCTCTGTTTTAACCACTGGTTTGGATAAAGCAGCATCTCCAAGCATTTTCTGTCTGACCCAGCAGCCTGGTTTGCAAACCCAGACCCAGAGTGTGTGCATTTATGGAGCAAGTTGTGAAACTCATCCATGTGCAGCTGCTTTGCTGCTCCATCCCCTGGGAATTGCACCAGGACCAACAGCAACTCCCCATAGAAGGGGTGCCGGAAAACTGGGGTAAAGCTCCAAAGCAGGGGAGAAACTCCTGGCTTGCCCAGTGGACGTGGACGTTCAGGCTTCCCTCTCAGCTTGACATTCCTGTTGATTTTTCAGAGGCGGGAATGCTGGTGGGGAAACGTGGGGGTGGGAGAAGGAAGCCTTAGCAGCGCAAAGCCTGGAAATATCAAAGCTTGAAGCAAACGCTTCAGGGGTGACCCAGGAGGTCACCTGCCAAGCAGGGAGCCCCGGAACCCTGGCAGGTTTGCCTGGAGCCTCTCCAGCCCCCCGAGCGGTGGCTCTGGCCCCTCTCATGCTGTGTTAACCTTTCTGGAAATACCAAGCGGTGCTGGAACAGGCTGTTTATTTCCAGACACCGGGAGCGGCGGCGGGTGCTGCAGGCACGTGGGCAGAGGGCTGAGAGGAGCCTGGAGAGCCAGGGTGGCTTTTGCACTTGATTTACATCTCAGAGTAGCTCTGGGTGGAGGAGACAGAGACCTTGATGAGCCAAAGCTGTTACCTTGATATCAGCTGTGTTTTCCTCAGTGTCATTCCCCGCTCAGAGCCGCTTGTCTCTTCTCGGGTGATACGCTCTTTTCTTCCTAAAGAAGCTGAGATTTCGTAAATAAACCCCAAGGTTTCCAGGCAAAAGCTCTGGCTTGGGGTCTGAAGCTGCTCCAAATGCCACAAAATGTGCATGGCTGCTCCAAGCACTGCTCCTCTCAGTGAAGGCAATTAATAAGTATTTCCCAGGTCATCCCGACCCCTCTGCACAGGCCCTGCGGAATATCACTGCCTGCAACAGGTCCCGTTCCGTGTCGGCAAAGAGGAGCTGATGAATGAGCTTGAGGGTCCCCCAGGGTGTGACTGTGCAATGGAAACCGTGCCGGGGAGCCCTTGCTGGGGCAGGAGGTGTTTGGTTCCTGCGCAGCTGCCCCCACCCCTGGAAACGGGAGCCCCGGGGACGCTCTGTGCCTCCCCCCTCGCAGGGCTCGTAATGGCTGTGTAAACACACGGCAGCTGTAACTCAGAGCACAACTGAAGAATTTGGGTTCTCTGGAGCACCTGCTTGTTCTGTGCTCAGTGGATCTTGCTGGAGGTCTGGGGGACCTCAGCCAAGACTGAAAGGTTGTTTTTGGGGGTGTGGAGCAGCCTTCCCAACTTGTGCTTGGGGGATCCCTCCCCCCAGGGAGGGGGCTGTGCCAGCCTTGGTGGGGGTCTCTGCTCCCCTTGCACTGCCCTCCTGAGCTGAGCCCCACTGGCAGCAGGACGTGCCCTTTCTTGTCATCCTGCCCCACCCTGAGTTTCTTTAATTACAGCTTTGGGAGAGATCTTCCCCTTTATTCCCCCAAATCTTCTCCTTAATTAAAATCCTCGATCTGGGCCAGCAGGAAGCAGCTGTTGCCTCTTTGCAGCGTGCTCGGGTGTGTTGCAAGCTGCCAACCTGATTGCTGGCCATGCAGGGGCAGGGCAGGGACAGCCTGGGGACAGGGCTCCCTCAGAGGTGGGGGGCACTGGCATTGTCACTGTCCCACATGGCTTCTCCAGGCATCCTGAGGCGCTGCTGAGTGGAGCTGGCTGCTATAACCACCCTTACTTTGCCCATGGGAGGGCTGGAATCACCTGAGGTGTGAGTGGGAACTGTGCCTCTCTGCATCCTTTGCACCATGGAGTCACACAAACAGCCTGAGTGCACAGGACCCAAAACCAGTCATTTTGGGTTTGCCCAGCTCCTACTCTGGAGAAGGGCTGGATGAAGGTGAAGCTGGGGCTGGGATTGTCCCTAGAGCTCACTTTGCCCTCAGGATCCATGATGTGTCTGGTCAGGGTGACCTATACTATTTCCCATTCCTCCTCTCCTTCAGAGGAAGCACATCAGGAGCTGTCTGCAGCCCTGTAGGATCCAAATCCATTGCTGGCACTTCACAGGGTTCCTGGGCCACCCCTGCCACCCCTGTGTGCCCATCCTCACCACAGCTCAGGCACATTCCCTGGCACGGCCTCTGCAGCCTTGTTTTCTTCCAGAATTAGCCCGAGGAGGTGACTTTATCCCTCCCTGCCTGCCTGGGGCGGGTGTTTCTGCTGCGATCCATCATCAAAGCAACAGGGAAGCGTCAGGAACAGTTAGTGAACTGGTGGTGTCAACTTTATCAGAGACAATGTGTCTCCTCTTAATGAAACTTGTGGAAGAGAAAAGCAAAAGAAAGAAGAGGCTGCTGACAACAGATGTATTATTTCACCTCGGATTTACCGGCGCATGCATTTTTCATTCATGGAAGCGGCTGATATGCAGATTTGCTCAGAGAGGAGCAGGTACAGCCCTCGATGGATCAATTCCTGCAGCACACTCAGGAGAAAGGGATCTGACTGAGCAAATGGCTGTGCAAGGCACTTCCCAAAGCCAGCCCCAAATTTTGTGCTCAAGATAGGTTAAAAAGCCAATCTTTTTTTTGTTGTTATTATCATTATTTTTATTTTGTTTTCCCCAAATTCACACTCTTCAGCCCTGATTCTGTTTCCATTTCAGGCCAGGAGAGATTTCCTGATCCTCATGGTTCATGTCCCCCATGTACTTCAGCTGGGGTGGTCTGAACTGACTTTGCCCTTCCTCCAGCTCCACTTTGCTGGGGGACCCAGTGCTCAGTGTCCCCAGGGTGGCTTCACCCCTGCCCTGGTTTGGAAGAGTATGTCCAGCTACAGACAGCAGAGGCTGAATTTATATTATGGCCTTAATATATACTATATTATATATTATATTATTTATATGGAGGTGGATTCTTCCAGAGACCCTTCTTCCCTCTGTCACATGGATTCTGGCTATACTTGGTCACCACAGTTGTCCCTTGAACTTCAACACCAGAGCCAAGTGCCTCTTGCTGGTGATCAAAATTTGGCCTCCAGATGTGTCTGAAGCTCTTCTCTCTCCCTGTGCAGCACGTTCTGGTTTCTCTGTGATTTGGGGGGCTCAGCTCCTCCACGGCAGTGAGGGGGACAACTCCTTGTAGGAGCTAAGTAGAGTTTCACCTCCTTGCACTGATGAAACTGAATCCAGGCAAAATATTTGAGGTGTTTTTCCCTCTCATTAGGAATGGAAGACAGGAGTCTTCTGTCTTCTGGGTACTATACAACCAGCATGAATTATTTAGGATGAAGCATCTCTCCGATAAATAGTTTCTTTATGTAGGAAGATTAAAACCGAATTTTTTAAAAAAATATAATAACAAAAGCAATTTCTCTCTCGTAAGTCCTCATATTTCACACAGCAAAGAGATCCCAGGCATCCATTCCTGTATTGATCAGCAAATAGGTCCTCGTATAGATTTAGTTCACCCAACCTTGTTTAATTTTGGATTCATTGATTCAATGCAAAGATCTAGATGAAAAGCAAGTGGGCTGTTTCCAGTGCTGGTGATGCTATTTTTAAATAAATCTAGTGCATGCTAAAATAAATATGCAAAGCATTTTGTAAGGCCGTATAGGGGTGGGGAGACCAGATGTACTAAAATATTTAACAAACTTTTTCTTGATTTCTCAAAATGCATGTTTTATTTAGTAAACACTAGTGGAATTTAATCTCACCCGATGTTTGCTCTGAGGCTGTCCCACACCCATTGTCTGGGGTGAGCAGGAACGTGGGACCTTGGAGGAACAGTCTGCACAGTGACATTGGTGGCACATTTAAATGCAAAGCTCATTAACCGTGTCTGGGATTTTTTGTTTGTTTCTTTCTTTCTTTTTTTTTTTTATGTTCATGTTCGTTACAAGAGCAAGAGATTGAATACCCATCTACAATTCCCTTTCATCTCCAGGCACGTTTGGGGGTTTTTTTTCCTCTCCGCTGTTGCTCAGATGACAAAGTTTCTCCTTTGGAATTTTATTTGATT
Source organism: Neopelma chrysocephalum (assembly GCF_003984885.1). Taxonomy (NCBI): domain Eukaryota; kingdom Metazoa; phylum Chordata; class Aves; order Passeriformes; family Pipridae; genus Neopelma; species Neopelma chrysocephalum. Next base: position 3,310,589 of record NW_020897722.1, read on the forward strand.
TCAAAAGATGAGAAAGAATTAAAAGCATCTCTGGGAGGCTGAGCTCACCTTACTCTATCTGGGATCCTCCAGAAGGCAGATGAGTGAACTGGAAAAGGCTCCTGGCCCCAAGGGATGGAGTTCATCCCGAGGTCAGACCTGCATCCTGGCTTTTCCTTCACCTGGGGTGACCATCCTGCAGATCTCAGCCCCCTTTCCTGGGGAACTACATCCTGCTCTGGGCGTACGTGCCTGTCTCCTTGAAACCCTCTGCTTTCAATCCAATCAAATTTAATTGAATTGTGGTTTTGATCACATCTGACTGGTGGCAGAGATCTTGCTGATAATCACATTCCCATGGGTGACATGGAGGTGGGGCTGGTGGAGGAGGGAGGTGAGACAGGGGGTTGTGTGCCTGTGCTGATGCCTCTCGGTCCTTATGAGACACCAGGGAAGCTACAGGGCAGGCAGGTTCCATCTACTCTGGGGTCAGGCCACGTTTGGGGGTGGGTGAATGTACTGTGTGTCTCAGTGGGGACTGAACCAGACAGGATGGGTCGGTTTTGGTTAAAAAAAGCAATTTGCTTGGCCAAGCCCTGAGGTGGCTCCATCTCACTGTAGGTGGGGGCTGTTGGGGAGCACCTCCAGCAACCCCCACTGCTGCCCCAGCACTCCTGGTACCTGGCTTGGCCTCACCCCAGCCTGTCTGGTGTCCCTACAGGGGTGTGGGCTCAGCTCTCCACCACATTTGCTGTTGCTACCACACGTGTGCAGCGGTGGATGGCAGCAATTAATTACTGGAATTCATGTGTCATTTACGTGAATTCAACTGGAAGTGCAGCCCCGGGGACGGGGGAATATTCCTCGTAGAGCTGTGCTGCTCCCTGCTCCAGCAAGTGTTTAATGGGGTGTTTGTTGCGTGTGCAGTTCTGCAGGTAACGAAGTAGGCGGGGAAGAACGAGCCAGCAGCCTCCCCTCCATCCCCTGGTGCTTGGCAGGGCTTGGGCACAGCAGGGAAGGCATCAGAGATCCTGGGTGGAATCTCAGGGGGGGCTGTGGTCCCTCTCCTGAGACACTGGGAATTTTCCCGCAGATTGGGGTGAAAACAGTGATCCCCCACCCTGACCTTGACTGCTCCACTGAGGTGCTGGAGGGACACATGTCCCTCCTTCCAGTGCTGCTCACGCTGGGGCACTTGGGAGTGCAAAGATGGGGCTCCACAATGCAACCCCCCCATCTGTCGTGCTCTGATATGGTGTTGCCATTGCATGAGACCATAAGACCACTGAGTTTGCAGGTTCCCAGGACTGAGGCTTGGTGGACCTGCTCTATCTGAACTTCTCTTGACCTTCTACAGCTCTGTTTCACTTTGTTTATTTGTTACAGCAGTTTTTGTCATTGAGCATGTAGCTGTGGGCAATTTATCTTATTGCTGTTTGTGTGATACAGCCTGTGGTTTAATGCATCTGATCTCCTTGGTTGTACTGATCAGAGAGTCACAGAAGGGTTTGGGCTGGAAGGGACCTTAAAGATCCTTCAGTTCCAGCCCCCTGGCACAGGCAGGGGGACCTTCCACACCCTGTCCAAGCTGGCTTTGAACACTTCCAGGGATGGAAATGGAAGACACCTATGACAGTGAACAGCCAGAGGAGGATGGAGGGATGCAGTTGTGGAGTGTAAATGAGAAAAGAGACTCCTGCAAGGACCCTGCAGTGTGCTAACTCGGTGCAGAAGATAGCAACAAACCAGCAACAAATATCATGGCCAGAAGGATGAGAGGACAGTGCCAAGTCAAGCAGCTGTCCAACAGAGCAATGCTGGGCCTGGAGGAGATGGAGGAGTCTGGAAAGGAGCAACGAGGTCAAGAAACTGAAGTGTAAGGTGACAGCCAGAAATAGAAGGGAGCCAGTGATATTTGTATCAGAGGTATCATGGGGAAGGCATGAAGGAATCCAGCCCTGAGATACCCAACTTCTCATGCTCAAGCCTTTTCCTTCAAAACTAGCATAAACTCTCTTAATGGCTTGTCTCAGCTCACCATGAGAGAGGATGGAGCTGGGCATGGCACTTCCACTGGTCCACTGGTTTGGTTCACACCTCCACTGGTTTGGTTCAGATCAGATCACTAATGAGCTAATTAGTTGCTATGGAAATGTAATGTGGGAGAACTTTGGGGAGGAAAAATTATAGGTAATTTTTATTTGTTTGGGCCCTGTTCCTATAGCAACAGGAGAACTTGTCACTGAGTACCAGTTGGTTTCCATGGAGTTGGCTGCTAGTTCTGGGTTATTAATGCCTCCAAGCATGAAACAGTGCAACTTACCTTGTAGGACTTGTGGGTTGTCCTCCATCATCCACAGGAACTTTGCAGTTACCCAAACTCAGAGCCTTGCTTTAGGAGGGGAATGAGCACATTCCCAGAAGTTGAGTTGGAATGTTTGTCGTCAACAGATACAGCGCTAGAAGGATCGATTATTTTGCCCCTTTCTTGAATTCAAGACATCGTGGAATGAATAATCCATCACTTCATAGCTTGTTCTACTCACAGCATTGCCTGATTTTTAATTGGATTTTCTCTGGGTTCAGCTTCCAGATGCTTGGCGTTGATCTGCCTTTCTCTGCTAAATTAAAAAGTCTTTTAGCACCTGGCAGTTTTGCTGTAAAGGGACTTACTGTAATTAAGTCACTTCTCATCTCACCGTGACTGGTTCTCCTGAACGAAGCCGTTTGTTTTCCTTCAGCCTCTCACCCTGATGCATCACCCGTTTTTGTGCACCTCCAAACAAAAGGGATGCACAAGGGATGCAGTCTCTGCTTTTCAGTGTTGGAGCTCTGTTGAGGGACCTCTCCAAACTCCTTCAAAAGCTGAGCCTTGGAACCAGACCAAACGCTCCTGAACACTGAAGAGAGTGGATTTGGGAGATATTGGTTTTATGATAGGTTATAATTTCCCTCCCACCAGTGAACTCCACAGCTTTCCATAGGTGATAATTACCCAGTAGGAGCTAAAATGTCTCTCCCCACTCCCCACTTATCAACCCATTCTCCACTTTGAAGGCATCACTGTTTCTTTCCAAAGCATCCTGGCCAATTCCCTCGGCCAAGTGAGCTCAGAGTGCCTGGGCATCCTTTCTTGGTTTGGAAGATGGTGCAACATCTACCACCTCTCCCTGGGGAGAGCGACCTCGCTCCAGCTTTGAAGGCAAATAAAGTGATCAGTGTGTGGATAAACCTTTAATGATATTTGGCTGAGTGCACCACGCAGTTGGAAGGGAGGCACGAAGCAAAGGGCAGCTCCTCATCACCAGCCCTTCTTCAAATCCCTTGGCAAGCTCTGCTCCTGGCCCTGCAGCCCTGCATGCTGTGCTCACAGCTGCTCTGTCACCATCAGTGAGGCACAGCCCAAATGCCTCAAAACGAGGGTGCAGAGGGGGGTAGAGGATGAGCCTGAGATGAAGGCTGGCTGTGGAGATGGGAGGAAAATCCTGAGCCACCCAGGTGGGGTCTGGCTGGCAAAGCCAGAGAAGCCAAACCTTCAATGTGGAAGAAAGGCTTCATCCAAGAGTTCCTGCATCTCATCACTGCCACTTGATTTACAGATAAATTATGTAAGAAATTCCTCTGCGTACTCTGTGTTTGTTCTTCCATATGGTTCTTTCCAACGGTGGTACCCGTGGCAGGAGAGACTTGGAAAATTTTTTATTTAGGCAACTGACAACATTGGCTTTAGCACAGAGACTGACTGTGGGATGGAGAGTGTCACCTGGGTAAAGGAGGAACATCCAGCACACCAGGAACCCAGCTCCAGGTTGGGAATCCAGGTCGGGGACCCAGAAGATGAGATCAGCAGGTGCCCAGGAGGTGATGTGCTGGGAATACATGGTGTGGCCTCTGCCTTGGGGCAGCTGCTGGGGTCTCTCTGCCTGTATCAGTGTCTTGGCTATAAATAACAGTGATGTCCTTGGTGGTCATCTCCAAACTGGCTGTAACCCAGGACTCACAGGCTTCCTGTCCACAGCAACGCTACGGGCTGACTCATGGCTCTGGGAGTGTTTCATCCTGACCCCACAGCCCTTTGATTTGTGAAAGAGAGATCTCCGTTTCAGGGCTGTGAAAACTGGTGAACATCCTGCAAAGCCTCGTGGCAAGTGGCGCTTTGTCTAGAGCTTCACCTGGTTCTCCTCCTCCCCTTCCTTCGCTTGTGGCTGGCAAGAAATGCTTCCTGGCTTGGTTTGAGCTGCACCTCTCCCAGGCAGGGCTTTGCTTCACTTGTGTTGTCGCAATTCCTTGCAAAATCAGCATTTTCTCACTTAATGTTCCAGTCTTCCTGAGCCTGGAGCAGCCATGGCTCTGCACTGGAACAGGCGTGTGGCCTCATGGAGGTGTGGGAAGGCAGATGATATGGGCTTTGTTCAGCCATTCGGAAGCTGTTTGAAGCAGTATTTGAAGAGGGCTCTGAGCACGGAAAGTACCCAACACCTGGGTGGGGTGAGACCAGCCTTTGGAAAATGGCTGTGAGTCACAGAATCATGGAATGGTTTGGGTTGGAAGGACCTTAAAGACCATTTAGTTCCAACTCCCTCATCCTGAGCAGGGAAGTCATGTCCCTGATGATGGTGGAACTGTGCTGCTTCACTCTGAACATCTGTCACCATCATGGCATAGGAGGGGAAAGGGTGACGTGTGACACGTCACAAGGAAAAGGTGGTGCCAGCTAAGAGAGCCACGCAGGTTCCCTGGAGGATGTGATGGCTCCTGCTGCATCTGTGCAGGTCTCCTCTCCTCCAGCCCACGTCCATGTTCTGAGGGACGTGGTGGAGCCACCTTGGAGAGGTGTGATGGGAAAGGGAGGCCACCAGTTCTGTGGTGAGCACTGGAGACCCCGCCCAGCTCCGCGGTGAGTGTGGTGGGAGGAGGACTCGGTGTTTGTTTTTATGACACACGAGCACATGCTTTTACTCTGAGTAACCTTCTCCTGCTAGAGAATGGAGCCTTCTGCTGCGTCCTGTGCTCTAGGGGGGTCACTGGGAGAGCCCTGGGGCAGCGAGTGTTCTGTCCTGGCATGGCAGCCCCATCTGGTACCATCCATGGGAGCTGGCAGGGGGAGGGTGCCCATGGAGGAGCTCCATGCTGGGACCAGCCTGGGTGGCTACTCCTTGTCACCCAGCAGCTCTGCCATGACAGCAACAGAAGGTTTGTGTTGTACTCCACAAAGTAAGTGAGACCTGTTTGGGTACAATGTTGTCCCAACCTCCTGCCCCAGGTTTCTGCTGTCCCAAGCCCTTTGCAGTGCTTTCAGCCAGCCCTGTTGGGAGGTTCTCTAGTCCTGAGATGTCCAGGGGAGCTTGTGGTGAAGCCTGGAGTCCTTCCCACCACTCACCTCAGCCCCTGATATTTTGGGATTTGTCCATGTCATAAGGGTCAAACAAGCTTTAGAGCAACTGAATTATAGAACTACGGAATGATTTGGGTTGGAGAGGAACTAAAAGATCATCTTGTTCCAACCCCGTGCCCTGGGCAGGGACACCTTCCACTAGACCAGGTTGCTTGAAGCCCCATCCAACCTGGCCTTGAAGCCCACATCTTCGTGGTCCACCCATTTTCCAGCCATGTTCCTGGTTATAACCAGCTGTAGCTTGGAGTGTGCTGTGCCCCTGCAGATCTTGATCCTGGAGCAGCTCAGGAAGGGGTAGGGAGCAGCATTTGTCCAAAAGCCTCATGTGCAACCTCACAGCTTCAGTCTAAAATAAAACTGCAGATCATGAAGTGTATTTAACAAGTATTATAAAATTAAATAGCGGAGCTACCTTGGAACAAGCCCAGGCTGGATTAGTCCTGGATCAGAAAGCCTTTTGCCCTTAGGAATGGCCACAGCAGATCTGATCCTGCCCAAAGGACTCTCTGTCAGCCTCTTCTCACCAGCTGTGGCCAAGGGGAGGTTGCATGTGCCAAGGGGTGTATCTCCCGCAGCCTCCGGTCCACTCCCTGCCCACTGATGGCCTTGCCTCACTAGGAACATGTCTTTCCAGGTGAGCATGGGAAGGTGTTTCCTGTGGAGCCACTAACCAGTGGTTGAGCAAGCGTTGCTGGCTCAAATGCAGGTTCTCCTGCTTCCCCAGCCCTTTCCCTGCTCTTGATCTGTCCGCGGGGAAACATCTTCCCTGAGCTGCCGATGTTCCCCGGCTCCTCAGCCTCGCTCACGGGAGGAGTGGAGACGTTGCGGTTCCCTCTGAGCTCCGGTGGCAGACGAGGGTGGCGAAGTCTGGCTCCAAAGAGGTGAGATCTTTCACCATCAGCACTTGGGAGGTAGGAGCAAGAGGAGAGCTCAGGAGCCGTCTCAAGGGAGCTGAGGAAGAAGGAGCTGGGTGAGTGTGAGTCCATGTGGATGAGGTGGGGTGGGAGGGGTGAGTGCGTGTGGCTGCTCCAATCTCCCACCAAGGTCCAGGAGGCTTCTTGGCTGCCAGAATGGGGCATTTTGAGTTTCAAAGGAGTGATCTACAGCAGTCCATGTCTGCTGGAAGTCTCCTAGAGGCTCAGGGGATGAACCAACCATCTCCCACGGGACCTGGAAGGGTTAGGAGGAAATCTGGGTGTTTTTCTCCAGGGCTGGGCTCCTCGTCTGCCCCCAATGGCAAAGGGAAGAGTGGATGTGGTGGCCTGGGGATTATCTTGGTGCTTGAAGGGACTAAGGGTGGTTTCCTGGTCTACCTTGGGGTGCAGCAACATGCTCAACCTCCCGAGCAGGGCTTTTCTTTCCCAGCTGGGCAACAAGGCAAGACCGGGTGATTGTTTTTGGAGTAACTGTTTCTGCAAAGGGTTTTCCTTGCTCTGCCCTTCTCTGTCTCATCACCAGATTTTCCATGCCTGTTCCTGGGGGCTGTTTGCAGCACACTGGGCTATCTCTGTCAGGACTCCCTGGGCTTTTGGTCACCAACAGGGAATTTTTACTCTGTGTATGGACAAGTCATTTTGTGTCTCCTATAACCTGCAGGGCAGGTTGTCCCAGGGCTGGTGGCCCTCTGTGGATCCCAGTCTCTGCGCCTGTGCCAGTGAAGTGCTCACAGTGTCTGGGGTTCAAGGGGTGGTGCCATGGGGATATGAATGTGTTCCATCTCTAGGACACCATGCTCCATTCCCCCCTCTCCATTCTGTTTAAATTTCTGTCACCCAATCGGCTTCTGCAACAGAGCAAACATCCTCTGGTAATTAATCTGCACAGATGGGCTTTATTTGAGCAAGCTGGTGTGCACCAGCCACAGAGGATGGTGCAGGTGGGTGCTGGGGTGGGGGTGCCTTGCCCTGCCCTGCTCTGGGCTTTTCCCATGTCCAGGAGATTCCAGGGATCATCAGATCTTTTGACCAGTGTTTGGAGCTGGGGTGGTCCGGGGCATTTGGTTCTGCCAAGGGAAATGTGTGAGAAAACAGGTTTTGTGATGGTGGAGCCAGGGAAGGAGGGAGGGAGGAGGCTCCCACTCCTCTCTGAGATGCTTCTTGCTTCCTCTTGAGCTGCTTCACCCTTTGTGATCAGAGCAGCCGGGTTTGAAAATGGAAAATGTTAAAATGCTGTCAAAGGTCTCACCCAGAAAACCTTAAAGTAATTGGGAATCTGCATTTCCCAAGAAAAACACTCTTTGTGGAAGCCCTTGAGTGCTTCGATACCCTTGAAATTTTTTTTTTTTGCTTCCCCTGTAATTATTGCCTCACTTTGTGCTGAACTGCTAAAGAACCCCTGTTGCCCCAGAACCTCATTTTTTCAGTGAATCACTGTTAGCTGATGTTTTTTGCTGCAGTGGCCATGGCCAACCCATTAGCACGGGGTCTGATTCATTGACTGCTGTCTGCAAGCTGGACCAGGAGCCCCCCTGCCCTGGCCTCATCTGGGGAGTGCATTTTTGGGGACTAACTGGAAACATGGGGCTCTGTCCTGAGCCTTTTTGTGACCAAGCCCAGCCAGGCAGGAGGGAGAGAGACACCTCCCCCATCTACATCTGCTGGCTGCGGGGGACGGATACCACAGAGCTGGGCACCTCTCTATATTTATAAACCATAGCAGAGCAGTGCAGCACTTCCCAGCCTCAGAGAATTCCCTCTACCTGGCAGCCAGACCCGAACTCGAGCTGCCCTTCTCCCTGGCCTCGATTCTACTTCGCTGCTGGGGCTGCTCCTGTTTTTAATAGAGCATTTCTAGATTACAGCAAGTGACAGGAGAGTGATTTGTGATGGGTCAGGTTTCCTGCCCTTTCTCTTATAGCCCTGGCTTATAAAAATATGCTCCCGCTGGGATTGCTTTGGGCCCATCTTTGCTGGCCTGTTCAAATCCCTCTTTTTTATTTGTATTAGGAGGGCTTGGGAAAGCTTGCTGCCTCCTGGTGCCAGTCCCAGCAGAGCCCAGTCCTTGCTGTGGCTCCAGGAAGGCTGGTTTCCATTCCCAGGGAGATGAAGGGAGGTGCCCTGGGACATGCAGGCAGGGAGAGGTTCACCTCAACACCACTGGGGGTGAGACCTCGGCCATCACACAGCCTCATCTCACATGCCCTGTGTGTACTCTGCCTTTACTTTGAGGGTTTGATCTCACTTCCTTTATAAAAATCCCTGGCTCAAAAGGGAATCTGTTGGCTTTGGTGTGTGGTATGAGGTTGATTTTAGTGGGGATTGATGTGTCAGTGGGCCAGGAGCCTTGTGCTCCTGCTGCAGCAGGCATAGGGCTGGGGAGTCAGGAGCTCACATGGCACAGAGCCAGGGCTGACCTGCAGCCCCAGGATCCCAGCGGCATCAAATGAGCAATTAACTGAGGCTGATGAAAGCATCTGAGGGAAGAGTCCAATGCAGAAAGCAGCTCAGATCATGCCTGGTGCTCCCCACCACCGCGGCGTGCCGTGCTCTGCTTCCTTATGGCTTCTCCCTGCTCTGGGGGATCTCAAAGGGACTCACAACCACCACTAAGTGGAGATTTTACTGGGGAATCAAGACTGTGATTCCCAGGCAGGGAAACAGGATGACGTGAAGCAGTTCACCCAAGTCTGTGTAAAACCTCAGTGGCAGATCTGAGTCCCAGCCTTCCAGCACGACTGCAAATCCTCCTGCTAATCTCGACTTTACTGAAGAGCACCAGCGGATTTTTAGTGGTCCCATTCAGATTACTCAGTCATTTTCCTCTCCACCTTGGCAGAATTGATTTCTTTCATTAGCTTTGGGCTTTCACTGTGGTAACAAAGCTACAAGAAGATCCCTTCCCTTTGCAAGACCCCTCTTAAAAATCCATCAGAGCATCCTTAGCGCATGCGAGTGGATGCGACTATTTCCCGCTGCTGTCGGTGCCAGTTCTTCTCTTTGAGAGCACTTGAAGCACTTACACTCCAGCTTGTGAGAGCTATGGCACAGATCTCACTGAGAGAGGAATGTTTCCAGGACCTTCAGGAAGACAGAAGCGCAGGAGGACAGGCAGAGAATGCCATCAGCCCCCCTGGGACATGCAAGGGAAGGAGAAGGCACCTTGCAGGATGGGGGAGATGGGCTGAGCCGGCACTGTGTCCATCCCAAACAGGTTGGATCTGTTGATTGCTGGCTGCAGCCCTGCACTGAGCTGGAAGGAGCCCAGGGATAGAAAATTGGCTGGCAGAGGATCCGGCGAGCAGTAAAGCGCTTGTTGCTCGGGCAGGAAATTGCCGTGTGTCCCAGAGCTCGGGGCTCTGCTGAGGGTCCCCCTTGGCTGGGGATGGCGTGGGCAGAGCTGTGGTACCCAGCCCGAGTGCTGCCTGACATGACCTGCAGAACCACAGCCCCAAAAAATCACAGAAATGCAAGTCCTGACTTGTTGCCACCTGCAATGGGACTGTGCCGCAGTGTCCCGGAGTGGCACAACCCTGAGTTCATATCCTGGTGACTCTGCCCAGGCTCCCAGCACAGGGCATCATTCCTCTTGCTGGTGGCAGCGCTTTGGGTGGCTGAGACATTTGTGCAATGGCACGACCTGGCTTTGGGTCTGATCCTGACCTGGCAAAGCTCTGCTAATGCAGCTCCTGGATTGGAGCCAGCAAAGCCAGGGTGGAATTTCACCTTTCTCCTCAGAGAGAGATGCTCAGACACTTGGATATGTGCAGGCAGCAGCTCTCTTCTGCCCAGACATCGCTCTGATTCCCCCAGCCAAGCGGCAACGGGAGCTGCTCAGCCTGCAGAAGCTGCAGGGTGGGATTGCCTTGTGGCACAAACACGGTGCTCAGCCTCCCAAAGAGCACTTGGGAGCACAAACCCCTGCATGCCACAGGTATGGCATGGATGAATACGGTGGGTTGTTGGTCAGGATTGAGGAAATACATACAAAAGCCATGGCAGAGTGGGCAGGCAGAGGAAAATGTTCAGGATCTCATTTAAGACCCAGAGCTGTGAGCAGCCTGCATTCCTCTGCTCTCCCACCAAACTCTTCCCAGCCCTGTGAGCATCTGCTGCTCCAGCCAAAGACAGGTACAGAAAAACCTCCACTGCATTTAGTGAATTTTATAGAGAAACGGGGAAACTGAGGCATGAAGATGTGCTGAAACTCATGCCAGGAGTTATTCTGAAGTGCTTGGAGTCCCTTGGCTTACATTACCTTCTTTCTTATCCCTAATTCTCCAGATTAGGAGGATCAGGGGCAAGATACAGCCCCATCTTCATAAGGAAAATGGATAAGTCCATGTCCATGGCCTGGATATGCAGCAAAAACATTTGCAAGATGAAAAGGGTCTGGGGAGGCTGGTTTCCAGGAGAGGTTCTTGGATGCTGAAGGGCCCACAAATGCCAAAAAATCCAATGGCTGTAGCAAATCTAGAGATCAAGCAGGTTTAAAAATGCAAAGGTGGATGCTTTTCCAAAGAGGTGGGAAGGGGATTTGAGGTGGGGGGTGAATCTCTCTGGCAACTGTGCCATCCCTCTAGGAAACAGGGTGCCAGTCTAAAGGAAGTGGCCCCAAACCAGCTTCCACCCCCCTGATTAATCAGGAGACAATAATAAAAGCACAGTGTCCCGCCAAATATAATTAACCGAAAAAAAAAAGGAGATTTTTCAAAGTTTGGGTCCTCAGAAACGATGTTTTATTCATGGCCCGGCAGGGAAGTGCTGGCGGTGCCATTAATTATGGGAGCTGCCGGGTGCTGTGCTGGCTCCGGCGGGCTCAGCTCGGCTTTATCATCCTGACACCCGGAGCGGGGAATCGGGGCCGCGTGGAGAGCCCTTGGGACCACAACGCCAGCTCAGGCTCACCCGCCAACACGAGCCTCACTTCTCCTCCCTGCAACCAGCCACGACGCTGGATGTCCTCGGCCATCCAGAGGGTCCTGCTGCCCCACACCGTGCTCGGGGGATGAGAGTGTCCTTGCCAAAGAAGCGGAGGTGGACGGAGGGTGGACGTGTGCCAGGCGAGCAGCCGCAGCGGGTCACTGCCCTCCCGCCGGCGGGCACCGAGATCTTGGCAGCGCCGGTGAAGCAGCGCAAGTTCATGGCTTGGCCGGAGGCCCCAAAATCAAAAGGGATGATGATATAAAAAAGCACATTCAAAGCACACTTAAAACGCTGGCTGGAGCCATCCCTGGGCTTTGTGCACCCCACAGAGCAGCTCACAGCTCTGAATATTTCCTATTCTAGGAAATCTCCCCAGTAACTTTCCAGAGAGGTAATAAATAAAATATTTGGTGTTCAGCAAACTAAAGCAGGTGCAAGAACAACACAAGTGGGAAAAAGGATGTGGGAAGAGTCCCTGTGGGAGTCGGCTGAAGCTTCCAGAGATGTGGAGAGGGACCAGCGCAAATGGGGCCAGTCTGGGAGAAAAGTGACCCTGCAGCAGGACTCTGTGCTGGGGCAGCTCTGGGATGGTTTCTTCAAAACACAAGGCATCAGTTTATATCCCTGGAAGTGTTTAAGGCCAGGTTAGACAGAGCTTGGAGCAATGTGGTCTAGTGGAAGGTGTCCCTGCCCATGGCAGGGGGTTGGAACGAAATGAGCTTTAAGGTCCATTTCAACCCAAACCATACTGGGATTCTATGATAACATTGCCATGAAATAAACTCCTCAAAAAATCACGTTGAAATACAAAAGTGGTGAAAAAAGACTGGAAACTGGGACAATGATCTGGGGATAGAGGAAGAAGGTGACCTGTGGCATCATTAGATCTGCTCCAGGGTCGTACCCAGGGGTGCTGGTGCACCCGGCTGGTGGCATCGCACAGAGAACAGGGTCTTTTGTGTCTGCAGCGCCTGAAAAGGCAGGTGACAAAGCAGGAGAAGCTTGAAAGGGCAGGAACATCCTCAGAGGAGGGAGTGCTGGATTAATGAGTGAAACAACCTCTGGCTGCCTGGCAAGGAGGGACAGTCCCTGGGAGCGTCAGATGGTGGGTGGCCCGTGGTGCCGAGCGGTGTCCTGGGGACCCACCGGGCTTCCCGCTGTCACCTGTGACTTGGGGAGCTTGACTCCATGACAGGGGACAGTCCTACCCTGCTCTCCTGGGAGGCTGCTAGGACCAGGCGCTGCATTCACCCATCTCTTTTAATCAAGGTAATGCTCCCTTGTGCCCGGGCCCAGGCAGTGTCACGGGGGAGGATTGATCACCGAGCCGCGGTCCTGGCACACCAAACCCCGACTCTGGCGACAGCCCGGGCTCAGACGGCCCCGCTCATCCGCGCTTCCGCATGCAAACCACCTTTAATTTTTGGAGATGCAGTAAGGAAAGGGGCTGCCTGAGCACTCCTTCCCACATCCTTGGCCCCAAACCCCTCCTGGCCCCACTACCCCATGGGCAGGACTCCACCAAACCCAAATCCCCGCTGCCCCATGGAGGGATGGGCTCTGCTCCCACGCCTGCGGGCTGTGGTCAGATTCAGTGAATTTCCAGGAGCAAATAATGTACCTAAAGAGTTTCTTCTGGGGGATTTCGTCCTGCACACAAGGGGTTTGTATCCTCCAAAGTGCGGAGGGACCCAGAGCCCCTGGGATTCTTGATCAGGGAACCAGCATCAGCTGCTCAGGGGGGTGCAATTAGCTTAATTGGTGTGAGTATGAGAGGGAAGATGGTGTACTCTGCCCAGCTGAGCTCAAAGAGAACAGAGGCATCCTCCTCCCCGGCCTGCTGGTTATATATAGGAGGGAACAAGTGGGGCGAGTTGGATGCTGGAGGAGGTCTGCCTGGTGTGGAATGTGGTGGTGGGATGAGTTGTGCCTGTGCTCAGCCCCTCGGTGCCTCCCCCGGTTCCTGCGAGGGGGTCTCAGTGCAGCATCGTCGGGGGAGGCGGCGTGGGACAGTCTGTCACCGCAGCAGGGCTGGGCTGGCTCCCAGGCATGTCAGCTCCATCTGCTCCTGCAGAAAGCCCTCCTGTTCCGCCTCCGCAGCCAGCCAAAGGTAACTTGTAACCCTTGCTCGAAGCTGGCTCCACGCAAAGCCATGTGCTCTATAAAAAGCCACGCTCCCTGGGAAGAACCCCCCCTCTATTAGGATTTTTTTAGAGACACCTGATGATGAGCAAAACTCCCCTACAGACTGGAGTGGATGCTCTTGGAAAGCAGATCTGGGAAGACAGGATTTGTAGGGAGAAAAGGACTTGTCTATGGCGTTAGAGGGGGCAGGGTCCTCGTCCTTGTGGACTTCACTGTGCAGGGTTAATCAGCAGCAGCATTTGCCTCATCCTTGAGCCCTTTGTCTTGCTCTAAACGTGTCAGTCCCTGAAACTTTAATGCCTTTACACTTATGCTTTAATTATTAAGCGTGGAGGTAATGGAGAAGCCAAGCTGGGAGAGGCGGCTGTCGTGCAGGGGTGCAATCCAGCATCTCGGGCACACAGGAGGCTGCAGCGTGGATCTGAGCATCCCAGGGCTGCTGTGCTGCTTAATATAGCTCAAACGTTACTTTGGCTTCATTGTAAGTGCTTTTTGGAATTTCCCACATCATTTTCCTGCCCTGCAGGGAGCACAGAGGGTCTCGGTATCTCTTGCTCTCTGCCCGTGGCGTGTTTGTCTTGTTAAGTTTGCCAGAGGGGATTGATGTTCTCGAGGGGCTGAGGAAGGAGATGTTTGTGACCCCTCTGAATTAATGTCTGTGACTTGGTTGTCTGTAATTTGGGAGAGAGCTGTGAGCTGTGAGGATGCTCCCAAGGTCCTTTCCCTAAGGTACGAACTGTGTCAGATTGAGGCAGAGGGGAACGAGCTCGTCTGCAGCCGCAATCAGAGCCTGATGGTGCTGGGGAAGAGCCTCCCTCTAGCTACAAACCGACAGCGTGCTTGCCAAAAAATGTAAAGCTCTTGTGCTAACAGGGTAATTAATTAATTACAGCTCATTAGAGGAATTACAATCCCATTAGTACCTTTGGATCATGGGGGGGGGAGCTGATATTTGGAGGATGCGAGCGAGGGCACTGCAGGCTGCTGAGAGCTGCTGATTGCACTGGGGAAACTGGAGGTGCTTTGAGGCTTCTTTGTGGGGATGAGGGTCATGCTCAGACAGCCTCCCTTGGGGTCCCCCAAATGACGGTTCTTTGCTTCATGGAATTTGCTCCTGTCTTGCCAAAAGGAAATGCCAGCACTGGTGTGTCCCAGTCTGCTCCCAGGAGCTTGTGCTGGGTGTCAAACTCTGCTCCATCCCGCCGTGCTCTGCCGACTTCCCTTTTTAGAGACGACTCATAAAACTGTGCCTTTGATGGGGATGGATCAGGATAAGGGCTTGAGCCCATGTGGGACAGGTCATGGTGTTCTGGCATCACAGCTCTCTGCTCTCTCTGGGAGCGAGTCCTCTCTCCTGCCCTGCTTCTTCCCTCAAAATCCCATTAACTCTTCCTTTATTCTTTGCTTCCTGTGACTGTCACTTGCCGGTTGCTCGTTTCTTTGATCCCTCTAATTTATTATTTTTATTTCAGAGAATCTTTTTTTATTTATTATTTTTTTAAAAAGGCTCCATTGTCAAGGCTGGGTGAGAGGGGACCTCGCTGATTAAATATAGCAACGAGACGTGCTGCTCGACGCGTGCCAGCCTCGGGGTGTAGTGCTTGTCCTCTGACAACTTGGGCTGTTTCCCTCCTCCTCCTCCTTCTCCTCCTCCTCCCTGCTGGGACATGGAGGAGTGCTAGGGCCTGCCACGAGTCCAGATAAATTGCTTCAGACCTTAAGCCCTGGCTGGAACAAACACCAAGTTTCCTCAATTTCCGCTCCTCGAGCCTGACGCTCAGAATCTGGGCGTTCCTGTAATGCAGCAACACACCTCATGAATAAAGATTAAGTTGATTAAAAAGGAAAACCCAGAGCAAGGCTGAATAAAAGTGATTTGCAGAGATTAGATGCTCTGGCACATCAGGAGTTCCCTAAAGGGCTGAGCTAACATGTTCAAACATAAGAGCTTTAAGCCCTCTTCCCTGTTTTGTAACTAATGGCTTTGGGTTGGGATGACTGACTCTCCCACTTGATAATTGTCCCTGTGGGACACAGTGAAGCTTCATGCACTGTAACCTGTTCCCTGCTTTCTAAGGAACATGCTTTGGGCAGTAGTTGCACAAATGCCTCCTTCCCAGTGGCCAGACTGGGGGGGGGAATGGTGCAAAGAAGGGGGATAAGCCTTGTACCTCAGCCTCTTCCATCCTCCTGGATCCTCAAACTGGGGATAACTCTCTCACGTGCCTGAGTCTAAGGAGGGGAAAAAAAAAAAAAGAAGTTTTTTTATTTGCAAAAGTGAGACTGAAAATGAGGCATCTCCATGTGATGCCCCAGCAGACAGTGCCATGTCCCAAGTATCTGGTGCAGCCAAGGAAAAATATCCAACTCCTTTTGCCATGCTTCAAACTCTGTGGGCTGCCAGTGTCACAACTTGAGTTTTCCATCCACCACACAAAAGCAAAGGCGGGAAAAATAGGGAAAAAACCCACTGTACTCTTTTCTTTCCCCAGGGTATCTTCTTCCCTGGATAGCCCTGGACCCAAAGCATCAGACCTTCTTGTTGCCTGCCTGGGGTGAATGCTCCAGCAATGCTCCGGGAAAGGGGCACTGTATTATTTAATAAAGCAGCAGGGAAAGGAATGTGCATACGTAATCTAGCAAATCCTTTGTCTGGGATTTACAGGGGTAGATATAAGGGCAGAATGCAACTTGCTCCTTTTTAATGACGTAACCCCTGCCTTCATCAGAATTTACTATTGGTGCTCAGGTCTGCAGCAACGTGGCTGTTCTGGGCCAGGACTTTGCCTTGTTAAAGCCCTGTTTGAATGAGTGAGACCATTCCTGTACCTGAGAGATTATAAATTAATTGACCTTTTATTTCTGGCCTGAAAATGTGATGTTTTCTACATCACAAACCCCACCCCTTCCTCCCCATTTTCTTTCCTCTGTGGAGATGCTGTCACTGAGCTAATGCTGGTTGTGCCTAACTGGGAAAACAGCCCCAAGATGATGTGTCCCCGTGTGGGACCTCTGTGTGTCCTGACACATGGGGAAGCCCATGCTGAGATGGGCACACCTGGAGTGGAGCATCCTCAGGAGGCAACTGCAGAGCAGGATGCCAGCAGCAGCTGGGGGTAGAAAATTGAGCTAATTTTAAGATTTCCATGATAGATTTCTGAACTGGATTATGCAACGTGGTAGCTGGTGATGGCAGGGTCTAGACTTGATGAATCAGGGTCCTCTTCCCCTTTTCCTGTCCCTGTGTGACCCGGGAGCCGTGACTCCTGCTGTGGTATTCTTTTGTGTGAGTCAAATTCCGTCACGGGTAATTACACTCCGTCTCTTCAAATTCCTCGGGGAGCATCAAAGCAACTGCTGGTCCTGTCCCCGCCGAAGGAGTCTCGGGTGTCAGCGAGCTGCAGCCTGGAGGTGGCTGCATTGCAGACGTGTGAGATGCTCGCAGGAGCTCCCGCCGGTGGGGCTGCTCCACACTCTGGTTGTTCGTCAAAATAAAATGCCTGTTTTGCTCCAAGTTTCCGAATAGTGACGGGAGAGGGGAGCTTTGAAAGGTGTATTCCTGCTGGATGTGCTGCCTGTGTAGTTGGGACAGTTGTGCTTGGATGCTGGAAGATGCAGCCGCTGTCCTGGGAAGGTGGGAAAAGCTTTGAATCCAACTAGAAATGCAGCTGGTGGAGCAGCAACTCCCCCCTGCTCCGCTCCCTTCTGCCTGCAGTCACAGCCATTCATCCCGAGCAGTTGTATCCAGTGCTGTATTTCGGCAGGAATCACTAGCCCATCAATCCAGCTGCTATTTCTTTCCCCCTGCGGCTTCAGAAGGCAGTAAGTCCTCAGCAATACAAGTATTGAAATGCTGCGCGTGGGGGATTAGTGACTTGGCAATTAAAATATTTGACCTACATCTTGTTGAGTACCAGCAAGGTCAGATGGAGCCGTGCTTCTTCCCAAAACTTCTTCCCAAGGGAATTTTATTATTGTGGTTACTTCTATTTGAACAGACTGTTTGCTACTGAGTATAAAAAGAAGGGCTCAGCATCAGGATCCATGGGTCTGTGCGAGGGCTAGACCCCTCAGGAGGGATTTTGGGGGTGCTGGGAGCAGTTTCTGAGGGCAGGCTGGAGATCATCTTTATAGCACAAACATTCTTGAATATTTACAGGACTATTCCCACAAACACGGCAGAGAACAAGCATCTCCTTTTGTCCTTTTGAGATTGTACGTGCTGAGAATCCTCATCCAAATAAATGAGCGGGTTTTTCTTCCAGCAAATATCACAGATCTCTCTTTCTTTCTTTTTTTTTCTTCTCCTTTTCACATGTTGTTCACTCTGTTCTGCAAACAATGTCCTTTTTAAGCCAGGGCAGAAAACTCTGTCTTCAGAGCACGATGTGATGGCAGAAGCTGTCGATGTCCGCTTGGCAATGAGATTAAGAGGAAGTCGTTTATAAAGCTCCTCTCATCCCAAAGCAAGCAGAGGGGGAACAAAAACAACCCCCTCCCAGTAACTGCTTGATTTGGATGGTCAGGAGCACAGCTGGGGTTACAGGGACAGTAGTCAGAGGGTTCTTGGACAGCCCCAGCCTCAGATCTGACACAAATCCTCCTCGGATTTGAGTGGCTATGACAGGGCTGGAGGAACACTGAATTTGCTCCTTTGGACTGTGGGCTGTTGAGTGTTCCCCCAAAATACACTTATATAGCTGGTGACCCCCAGCAGCCTGGGGAAGGTGTGTTGGTGTAACTTGGGCTGTAGTTCGTGCTGTAGTTGGGATCCCTTTTTGTGGCTGGATCAAGCAGCTCTGCCTCTTACTCCTACCCTTGGACAAGTGCCTCCTCTGAGCCTACCTGCTCCAGGCAGGGCTGCTGAGACACTAACCTACTGCTAATCCAAGGGAGTTTGGAGTTCCTACCTCCTGGAGCTGGGCAAGGGAGGCTCTTGGCATGTGTGAAATAAGCGTGAAAGTGGCTGTAGCCCCTTGGGCTGTGACCACAGGGAAGGGCTGTGCAAAATCCGTGTGGCTGGTCTGGGGGTTGCTCCTTGCTCCAACACCATGAAATCCCAGTGCTCCTTCCCCTACCTGCTAAGCAGGTGCTCCAGGGAACTGTCTCAGAGCAGGAGAAGCCCAGGCCATTGTTGGTCCCAACTGATGCTCAAACCAGAGCACAGTAAAACCCTGACCTTGTTGTTTTACCTGTCCAACCCAAGAGCATGAATGTTTGCCAAGAGACTCAAGTAACAGGTTTCCCCAACAGGAACAATGCTGGATTTTGGCAGAAGAACCATTTGAAAATGGAAACCAACAAGTTTGTAGGAACCCCCACGGTCTGTCATCCTGGATGGAAATTGTCACTCACCCATCTTCTCTGTGCTGAGGGGTTCCCCATCCCTTGTGTTTTCAGTGGGGTGATGGTCCTCAAAAGGTGTGGGGTTGGGGTGACAAATTCCCAATTGCAGCTGTGGACTCACCTTAGTGAAGGTCACTGATGCTGTTTGCAGTTATGCTGCCTGCCCTGGTCCTGCTGGGCTTCCCTTGCCTTCCCAGGGTCACTCCACGTGGGGTTTAATAGCTTGTCTTAATATTGAGTTGTGCTGTCCTTGGAGTCCAATGGCAAGAATCTCTTGCAGAGCCACAAACGTCTCCAGGGCTACCAGCCTGTGAGCCAGCAGGGAGCAGGGAATTGCTGAGTTTGGGTAAACTTGTCATTAGAGAGAAAATAGTTCTTCAGGTTCTTCTCTGAGTAATACTCGACTTAAAATAAACCCTCAAAACAAACAAAAAACCTGCTTCAACAACATACACCCCAGCAGGGCTCAAAAAAAAAAAAGAACATCTTTTTTCATTCAACAAATTTTCCTGCAACCTCTCCCTGATTTTCTTTAGGAAATGAACTTCTGGCTAAACCTATTCAATCTCACAAAGCATTTCAATTTTGACAAGAGTGCATATTCTGGAGGAACGTGGTTTCATCAGAGTTTCTCCAGCCAACTCTAATCCCAAATGCCTCGCTGTGACTAAACCTCATTTCTATGTTAAGTACTTGAGCTTGCCTGTAAGGACCAGGTAAAAACTCAATCAGTTGAGTAGCCTCCCTGCAGCTGCCTTGTTAAACAGTGGGCTTTTAAAAGTCTTCTGCTTTTTATTTTAATGGAGAAGAAGTGGAAGATCCCCTGGGGAGAAGCACAGTTTGATTCCTGATAAGCCAAGCCTAAAATTTACACTGGAATCTTGCTGACATCAAGCGACCTGAGGGGGCTTGGGGGTCCTTGTTGCTTGGGACTGGGCTCTGGGAAGGTTTTGCGGCTTTGTCTTTTATTATCCAGCATCCAGAATGGAAGGAAAGAGAGGGGAAAAAAAGGAATTCTGCAGAAGCATCTTTGATGGGAAGCACAGTGCTGGTATGGTGGGCAGTCCCCTCGTACTGGCTGCAGTCCTTAGGGAAGGACATACAAAATTTCTGCCCTCCCATGGGCATACACAGCTGGTGGCAGCCAGATTGCCAGCCCAGTGGGGCTGGATTGAAGGCATGGGCTGCTGTAGCAGAGGGAGGGGTTTCCTGTTCTCCTGGAAACCTGGAACACACCTTCTCTAGGTACTACACTCCACCTATGCAATGTTTCTTGCTTGGGCATCCCTGTGTGAGGTTCACGTGCTTCCTGTGCATGGCAGAGGGGTCAGGTCCCTTCTGAGAAGGAGGGTTGTAGGAAGTTCTGCAGCAGCTCCATGTGGGAATCACCCCTTCCTGGTCTTTGTAAGGCATTGCATCGAAGCATCCTGGAGCAGCAGGTACCACCTGACGTGATCCGTCAGCCAAACCCCACATCCCAAATGGGATTCCCTGGGATCATCCCAGAGGGATGAGCACCCCAGAAAAAGGGGGAAGAGCCTTTTCCCACCCTTGCATGAGCTCCCTGCCCTCGGCTTTGCCGGGTGCTCTGTCCCTGTGGCTGAGCTGCGGCTCTGATCCGGTGTGTGCCGGCAGCTGTGTGTGCTCGGCACCGGCACTGCAGAGCCTGGCACCCATCCCAAACTCACACAGCGTCTGGGAATTACATGTGATTGCACAAAATGGGGGAGAGGAACAACTGGGAAGATCACAGTGCTTTACCTCAGCTTTTGTAAATGTGAAGTTTTCAAGAGGAGTCAGAATACTCTGTTTGGAGATTAATTAATTTTTTTTTCTTTAATGCAGCTTTGCCTTTTCTGGTTTGGAAAATGTCTTTTAACTAATCTAGAGGACAACTGTTTGGAAAATGTCTTTTAACTAATCTAGAGGACAACTGTGATTAACAAATAAGTGCAACAGCCTGGTGAGGAGCTGGTTCCTTTTGGATTGAACAAACTGCTATGAGCCTCGTGGAAAAAAAACCTTTATAATTTTGTCTTTCACTTAAAAACATTTTGTTTCCATCAGAATGTAAAGTTTCCTTTTGCTCAACAAGCCAAAGAACAGCTCAACCCTTCATCTGCCCAGCTCTGGGCACCACTGAACTTCTGTTTTCCAAGCCCCCACCTTCCAAACACAGGCAGCTGATCCCTGTTACCTTCCTAAAATACAGCTCTATTTCAGACTGCCCTCTTGGCTTCCTTGGCACAGCCCAGGTTTCTGGTGTGGATCTTGCCTGTGGCTTTGAGCAGAGGATGAAAATCAGGATTTTTGTGCCAGTTTTGACCATTTCTTCACCCCATAAAGTTTGACCACTTGCCTCTGGAGCCTGCAGCTGCCCAGTGTCACTTAGTGCTGCATGCCTGGGGAGAGGACTTGAGCAATCCTTAAGGTTTTATGTGTATTGCTGTACCTGGATCCGAGGGCTGTGGCTGCCACAGGCAGCTGCTGGATGGACCCGTTTGCCCTTTCCCAAACCCTGAGAGCTGATGGCTATGGGCATATAGGCCTTGCCAAGAGCAGGAGAGCACAAATATTTGTGACTATTTTCCTCTCTGCCAGCTGCAGTGACAGAGATCCAGATTCTCTGTCTGCCTCTATTTTCTACCCAAGCCCTGGGCTGGGGGTGGCCCGGCCGGCTCAGCCTGGAGCTCTGTAGGTGGTGGAGAAGCTGCTGGTGTTGATTCTGCAGGGATGAGTTTAACCTTGCTCAGTGCCCAGGACTGCCCCAGGTGGTGCAGTAAGGCTGGGGCTGCTTTATTTAGCAGTGGGGGCTGGTGTGAAATGCCTCTTGTGAAAGATGGGGATGGGTTTTGGTGGCTGCAGTGTTTAAGTGACCTGTCAAAGAGGAGCAGGAGGCTGGGGCAGGTCGTGTCCTGTCTGCTCCCTGGGCCTCTTGCTGTCTGTGCCTCTGAGAACCCTCCTGATGATGTCTGAACCCCTCATGTTTGTGTGTCACCTGGTTTGGCAGAGAAGGGGATGTCCCATGGATGGGCAAGTCCCCCAAGGCTGGTGCTGGCAGGTAAAGGCAATAATGAGGCTTGAGGCCACTAATTTGGGATTTTTCTTTGGCCAAAAACACTGTGGGTGAATCCCCTAGAGATGTGAGCCTGGAGAGAGGTCATTTAGGGAGAATTAGTATGTGTCAGCACAGCCCTCACCACAGTTTTCACCTGATTGAGCAGACTGAAGGGACAGCCAGCACCGAGAGCTGAAGTGCTGAAGATGCTCACAGGTTATCCATCCTATGTACCTTGGTAATGCTCCAGCCCAAATGCTTTTACCCCCAGCTCTGTCCAGCCATGGACTCTCTCCAGCTTCCCAACCCACTGGTCTCCAGGAGGGTGCTTGGGGTAGAGGAAGGACCTCTCATGTCTCTGGCAGTGCTGAGAAATTTGGGAGTTAACCTGCCAGAGAGGAGACCGGAAGTTTCCCAAGCGGCGGGAGCTGAGCGCTGGCAGAGCCTCCTGGCTTGGTGTGATGTCTCCACCACAGAAGGGACTGTGGCTGGGCTGGAAGCACTGCTTTGCTATGGAGGGCCACTGGGCTCTCCAGACTCTTCCCAGTTGTGCACCCAGCTACCAAATCCTGGAGGACAAATAGTTCGGGGGCAGCAATGACTTGTCATTTTGACCCCTTCTTCTGTCTTTTTTTTGTCATTGGAGATGGCTGGTTCCTCTCCATACACCAGGCTTTTTCCTGGAACCTCCTCTGGCAAAGCTGTGGAGATGGGTCACCAAGGGGCTTCTACAACCGTACAACAGGTCCATGCTGGAGAAAGCCCCTTCTGACTCCTCTTGTGCCTCTGTCCAGGAGAAAATCACTGTACAACCCAGCTGAACTGGATCCGACCCCAGGCCAGAGGTGCTTATATAAGATATTTACTGTGTGCCCCAAGACCGCCTTGGGAAGAAGCCAACATGCTGATTAGGTGACGTCTGCTCGGGACTGGGTGGATTTTGCCTCGGAGCATCTGCTGCCTGGTCTGGTGGTCTTGGAGCCACTGCCCTGAGGTCGTTTATGTAAGAGGCCAGTTGGGCTCTTTGGCTGTAGCCAGACCTCTGTGTTGTGTGAGGTGCCTGTCTGACCCCTGGGGGGGTGTCCAGACTGCCTGGGCTCTGCTACGAGCAGCCATCGGTCACTCGTCACTGCTGCTCTTTCCTCCTCCTTTCCTAAAATAATCCATCCTTTGGATGAGGGAAAGGAGAGCTGAGCGTTGGTTGTGGAGCAAGGCGAGCTGAAAGGGGCTTCGTGGTTTCTTCTGGGTGCTATGAGCACTGTGGGGAGGCCAGGGGAGCTGCCCTTGACTGTTCCTTTTGGAGCATCCCATGGTAAAAAGCCAAACCTGTGCTTATCCCAGCTGGCTTGGGCCATGGAGCTTATGCACAAAGTCTAGGAATTCCCATCTGCTGCCCCAAATCCTCCTCCCAAACACTGCAGGGCACGACAGCAGCAGATAAGCTTCTGACCTCCTGGTTTATCATATATTTTCGGTGCAGGATCCCAGCATGACAGAGTCTCTGGCCTGATCTCGAGGTGGTGGCGTGCTGAGGGTTCATGGTTTTCCCAAATTGACTCTTTTTCTGCTCTTCAGCTGCGGATAAGGAGCAGGCTCCCACCTCTGGCCACAATGTAACCCACTGGCCAAGGTTTCGTCAGTGTTCGTCCTAGACATGGCCCGGACATCTCTGCGTACAGTGAGGAAGGGCCAGTGACTTTGAACTCCTAAAAAGAGTATCGTGACCACATGGCAAATCCTCTGGGATGGTGTAGGGACATGTTTTATGAAGGGTATGGTTGTTTGGACCAGCACTGCTCATGGTGGAGCAAGGCTCAGCCTCCCTGAGGTGAGATGTGTACGCGTGAAGGAGGAGAGAAGCAGAGGAAGAGTGAGAGGAAGATGCTGGGGAGTGACATTCCCTTGGGACCCTGCTGAAACAAGCTCTAATGGGTGAAATTAAGCTGAATAGAATGGGAAAATTTCCTGAGATCTGTTAGAGTCTCCCAAGGGACACGGTGCTATCCCAGCAGCAGGGTCCCCAGGGCAAACAGGGGGATGCAGAGGGTGGGAGCAAACTTGGTCATGGGATCTGTGTCCCTGCCATGGGGCAGTGCTTGGGTTTGCAGAGAGCCCTTGATGTGGCACCAGTGTTGGGATGCGACGGCTGATGCTGCCAGTGTCAGTGTCGTGGCTGGGGCTGGAATCCAGCTGGAAGCTGGATGGAGCAATCCTTTATTAGCAAAATCTGCAGAGTTTCACTGGCTACAAGTGGCATTTCATTTTGTCAACTGGCAGAAATACAAATGTCTTGTTTTTCCCTGTGCTAGCCATTCTGGGGGAGAAATGGCTCACCTGCTCCATGGCTTTTCATGGAATGGATTATTGCTCCTGCCTGATGGTTCCTTAGGCCCAACCCTGCCTTTGCTTTTCTTTCCTGGGTGAGTGGATACACAGGTGCTGAGCCCAGGGAGCCAGACCTGCTGGACATGATGCCCCTCACACCCACCCTACAGGGGTCCACTGCATCCCTGAGTGTCAGTGGCTGATTCTTGCCCCCATCAGCACTTCCTGGTCCCTGGGACCTCACTTATGATCTCACAAAAGCACGGTGAGCACTGACCTCAGCAACCGTGCTCCTCCTGCCGGCAGTCCAGCTCCTTCCCTGCCCTCCCTCCCTCCCTCCTGGCCTCACTGAAGCGCAGCCAGAAGCCAGAGGTGCACAGGGATGTGCATTCTCCTTTTTCCAGATAAATCCATGGCAGTGCCACAGCTCACTGCTTCTCATTCCCTGAGGTCAACCACCCTGAGCTATTTTGGTTGTGCTCCTTGCTATCTGCCAGGACAGCCCTCGAGGTTCTCTGGACATGGAGGTTAGATCTGAAAATCCCTCTCTGCATCATTCAACTGCTCCTGGACATCCTCGGCTGCTCTCCCAGGCTGAGATCCCCCAGTAACCTCCCACCCCCATTGCACCAGTATCTTTCCTTCTGCACTGGACCAGCACCGCTGTTTTCTCCCTTGCCAGGCGACCACGCAACCTCCGTGAGCGCTCTGGGGGCGAGAGCGATGCCCACAAACCCATACCGTCCTCCCATCCGTCCGCCGCATCCCCTGGCCCGTTGTCTTCCCAAAACCCACCAGGACTTGGCCCTCTGCATCGCTGCACTGGCCAACAGTGCGGCCTGGCAGAGCCGCCATCCCACGCCGACGGCAGTGCCAGCGCCCGGAGCAGATGGTGGGAGCCGACCGGTCCCTTCCCTGTGGCCAGTTTTCGGCCGGGAGCACGGTGGGCTCGATGGGCAGGGCGGCGACACGGGAGCCAGTTCGACTGGAGCGTCAGGGCAAGGCGTGTTAGCGGCAAAGCTCACGGCTATTTTTAACCTGGATGGATGAGAGCTTATTTCCTGACTTGGCTCGTGCGGCGCGGCGGCACGCGTGGCTTCCGCCGCCCGTGCCCGGTGGATGCGGGGATGTGGCTGTTTTGGGTCATCAGATGGCAACCCTGAGCCTGAAATGGTTTTTTCTAGGAGCAGCAGCGGGAAGGGAGTGGGCTGCCAGGAGAGCAGAGCTGGTATCCCAGAGAGATGACCAGCAGTGCCATCCTGGGCTGGTGTGGCTGGAGTTTGGGGAGTCTTGCTGGGCTCTGGGGTGGATGCTGCATCCATCAGCCTTTGGGTTTTCTCAGACTGTATTTTTGAGTCCCAGTTATTACACCGTGATCCACTATGGGGCTTCAAGCCTATCCCCTCCAGCACTTCACCTTCCCCCTGCTGCAAAACTCCTTGGAGCGAGTGCGAGAGATTCCCATTGGAGCAAGCCCCTGCCCTGGGGGATTTGTGAACAACCCCTGCACCTTTTGGGGTTCAGAAAACCCAGGTTGCTTGAAATCCCACCCTCTCCAGCTGCTGAGTTTTTGGAGGGGCTGGAGGATGGTGGGCACCTCCCCTGGGGCCAGGCTGTTCGCTGTGGGATGGGGTGGTGGTACCCCAGGTCCGAGCAGCCCCGTGCCATCGGGAGGACGGGTGACTTAGCACGTTTCCCCATCCCTGCTCCCCCCGCGCCTCCCCCTCAGCCTCTTCCTCCGGGAGGCCTGACACTAATGCAGCAAGAGCGGGGGATTTATGGACGGCAGCCCTCCAATCGGGCCATCCGTCTTGATTAAATTAGCCCTAATGGCTCTGTGCTGACTTGCTCATAGTCCTGCGCAGCCGTGCTGGGGGCGTCGGAAAGGGGCTCGACGGAGACCCCACCGGGGTGCACCCCTCATTTCACCCCCTTGCCCTCCTTCCCTCACTTCCACAGCTCCTGAGAGAGTGGCCACAGCTGGCCTAGGGGAGGCTGGATCCTGCCTGGAGTTCCTCCCGGGCTGGGAGCCCACCAGGGACACAGGGGTTCCCAGGGCTGTGGTCCTGTGCCCACACTTCCCTCTGGCACTGCCCAAGCCTGATGGAAAAACATGGAGAACGTCTCTACCACCCAAGAGTACAGGGAAGCTGGGGTTTACTGGGATGGAAATCCCAGGCTATTTATTTGCATTTCCTGTAGCAAACTGGGGAGCGAGGGATAAGCCACCAGCACGGCCAGCTGGTGGGAACACCAGCCTCACCAGTTCTGGCTGCCCAGCTCCATCCTGCCCTCCCAGCTGGCCCCAAGGGCTGCAGCCCCCCAGGGTGCCCATGTCTCTCCCTACATATTAGCCCCCAAATCTCCCACTTGCTGGAAAAAAGCCTCAGTAGAGCACCAAGTGGGGGAGCAGCCAGTGAGAGGGGGCTGAGACTGGGGACCCTGCAACCACTCCCCTCAGGGTGCCCCTGGCCCGTGGCCAGTTGCCCACCCGAACTCTTCAGCCAATTTTTTGGCTACTGGGTGCATTAATTGTATCTCTTGCTGCAGGGAGTGGAGGGAGCTTTGGGTTGGCAGTGCTGGCTGGGGATCGGGGCAGGGAGGGATTTGGGAAGCTTTCTGTGAGCATGGTGGGGTGGCAGGAGAGGAGCCCTCGGAGAGGAGAATGCCAGGGTACAAGGGGCTGCATGACAGGCAGAAAGGAGCAGTGTTTTGGGGTCAGGTCGCCCCTGGGTGGTCTTATTCAAGACCACCACGCCCAGTGTGTGAGCTGGTGTTCCCTCCAACCTGCAAACCCCAAATCCTTGCGAATATCCGTCAGGGTTTGGACAGAACAAGGCCCTGCAGTGCTTTTTATCCCAGGATTTTAAAGTGTTGGTTAAAATTCAGTGTTTGTGAGGTTGGTGGAATGGGATGAGGTGGACAAGCCGGTGTGGAGAGGGGAGTGGAGGCAGCGCTGTGAGCATTGCCCTGAAATGCTCTGAATTTGGGATTTTTGGGAGCAGTGAGGGCACGATGCTCCTTTGCCGTGCCAGGGAGAGAATGGGAGCTGAGGACGAGGAGAGTCACTGCTCCAGGATGCTGCTGAAGGGGAGAGGGAGGAGCTACTGGTCTCAAACTTGTGGTGGGAGATGAGGAAGAGTGAAGAGGAGTCTGGGAAGGGGTGGGAGGTGATGCAAAAGGGCAGGTGGGGAGGGAGCCTCTCCATGTGCTGGGGTGTGGGGGGATTTGTGGCTTTCCTGTGACCTGCCGGCTGCGTGACAGCCACGCTGAGCAGGGCCGAGCATCGCTGTCGAGGCTGGAGGTCTCCTGACGGTGATTTTTTTTTTTTAACAAAGCCTGTGAATCCCCAAAAAAGGAACAGGCAGCAGCCCTGGGATCTCGCGGGTGACCGAGTGTGGAGGAAGTGTAGCAAAAATTACAGACGGTGGCTGGTTTGCATCTCCCTCTGGCTGGGAGCCAGCCGGGGTTGTGAGCCCACTGCAGCATCCTCTGCCTCCTGCTCCCCTCCACGGGGGGAAAGAGGCTGTCAGAGCAAGGTTTCACTTTGACCCTCTCCACAAAGGCCTTGCTGTTATAAGAACAGAGTGACCTGGAGATACCCAAACAGCTTAAAATAATGCTCACCACCAAGAAATAAACTTGGACTCCGGTCAATCTTTTTTTTTTTTAAATAAAAATAATCCCCGCCTGCAACAAAAAGAAGTGGCTTCAATTCCCAGCCCTCCCTCGGCTCCTCTCCGCACACACAGCCCCTGCCCCTCAAACCAGCCGAAAGTGAAGCCTTCAGGGACCTGGTACCCGCCATCGATTTTTCGTGGAAGGTGCCCAAAAAGGATGGTGATGGACTGCGGGGCCACTACCCCCCGACCGCAGCAGCCAGCACGGGGGAGCTGAGATGGATCCATCGGGAAAGGGTTGTTGCTTCGCTCTGGCTGTGGTTGTCGGAGCCGAGGCCGGGCTAGAAAAAGCAAGCGGAAGCCATCAAGGTGGAGGAGAGGAAGCGAGGAAGAAGAAGAAGAAGAAGAAGGGCCAAAGGGCTGGGGCGAAGCAGCCATTAGGAAAGTGCTGATGCAGAGGTTCCCTCGTGTCTACGGGCAGAGTTGGAGGAGTTGCTGTTCACGGACAAAGGCAGCAGGAGGGAGTGGAGCTTTGTAGAAGCCGGAGCCTGTCTCACTGGGTGTCTGTGTTTCATTCCCTGTCAAAAGCCTGGGAGCTGGGGGAAAAAAGCAGGGAAGCGGCGAGGCTGCAGCGCTCGCTCAGGATCAGATAGCAAGGAAACCAATAGCGGCGAGAAAAAAAAAAAAAAAAAGAAAACCAACCCACATCAACCAACCAACCCACCCACCCTCCACGCTGAGGCTGGAACAGGCAGGTCCCTGCCAACTCCACAGCACGCAGCAAGCAGGGAAGAAGTCCACCCTCCCCGGGCAGGAGCGGAGTTGAGCCCGAAGGATATTTGATGACACTTCAGCAACGATGGGTCCCCCAGTATCTTCCAGAGCCCATTTGAGGGTGAAGGCTCTGAAAGCACAGAGGGAGTTTGAAGCTAAATTCACCTGAGTCTGGATCTCTTGGTCGCTGGGATTTATCTATTTTTCTTATTTTCTCCAGGGAGAAACCAAACCAAGAAAAAAAGCGTGGTGTTTTTTTTTTTTAATCTCCCTCCTTTTTTTTTTTTATTTTTTTTTTCTTTTGGAAGAAGATATATTTTTTTTTCCCTGTGGTTGGAATGGAGGGGTTGGGTCTGTGCCTAAGAAGCAGCAGCCGAACGTCGGTCCTGGGAGAAACCCGAGTGGATGTGGGGTCCCCTGCCAGCTAACTCTCCAGGACCCGCAGCCCCACGGCCGGGGGGCCTGGATGCAGTGAGAGGTAAGTGCCGGCTCCGGTGTCTGCCGCCAGAGAGCCGGGGCGACGGCTCCTCCGCTCCTCCAGCTCCGTCTTAATCCCAAGTCAGAGGCAAAAACAGCAGTCTCATAGTGAGTCAATCACTTCCACCTATTGCAGCCTTAATGGAGAAATAAGACGGGGAAGTTTCGCAGCGGCAGCTTCGGGGGGGAAGTTCCCCCTCACCCCTGTACCCGAAATGCCAGGCTGGGGGGGGGATGTTTTGCCAGGCTGGCCGCCGTCACCGTGCCAGTGCCATGGGCCCCCTCCCTGGCCAGCCAGCAGTGAGGGTTTGCTGCTGCCTTTTGGGGAGCGCTGGTTCCTCGCTGTACTCCTGCTCCCCTCCTGCTTCCCCCGGGCCAGCTCGCTTCCTCACCCAAAACTTTTGCACACTGGTTGTTTTTGGCAATGCCCACTCAGGGTTATGCCCCTCTATGCCCACACGTGTGTATCCACATGTGTGTGTGACACATGCTCGCCTGACCCTCTTATCCCCAACTCCCTGGACCCCGCCGGCGCGGGGACACGCTCGGGGTGAGCCCGGGAGCTGTGGGGCTGGGGGGTGCTTCGAAGGCAAACTGCAAAGCGCAGGGAAAAAGCAAAGCGAACCGAGCACGGCAGCGGCAGCAGCAGCATAATTGCATCACTGTAATAGTATCGGCGCTGAGCACGAGCCAGGCGAGTAAAATTGTCCAGAAAATGAGCTGTACTAAAGTGCCTCCAGTTTGCAGCACCTGCACGCCTTCGCTGGGTGCTCGAGGCCGTTCGTATTTTTAGAAGTCTCTCTTAATTATAGAATGAAGAGTGTGAGAGGGAAAATGGTGTGTATTTAGCAGCATTCGTTCCCGGACAGTTTTGCAGTGAATATGAGCACAAAATCACCAAATAGGGGGTTTTTTTCTCCCCCACTGCTCTTGTGATTTTGAACCACCTGTTTTGCCGTGGCGTCGGCAAACGAGGGCTGGATTTTTTCTTTCCTGTTCTTAGAAAGCGTGGTGATGACTTTGCCTGCAAAAAAGATGGGAAACAACCCTGATGCCTTCCCTCTTCACCCCAAATCAACCCCAGTTTCTGTGAGACCTCCCCACTCCCCATCCCAGGGGTGACACTGGTGGGGACAGGGCATTCACACGCCAGTGCTGGGTCTCCAGCAGGCACCAAAGAGCTGGGGATGTTCTACAGCTCACCTCAATAAAAAAATCCACAACAAACCCTGCAACAACTCGTTTTGCTTCTATAAATCTCCTTCCCCTCATCCCTTTCTCTGCAAAACTTTCCACGGCCTTTTGTTTGGAACAGCAGGTGAAATTCCCTTTGTGTGAGCACAAAGCAATGAAGCCACCAGAAAATAATGAAAACAAGACTTAAAAAAAAAAAAACAAAAAATAAAATAAAATAAAAAACCCCTTGCCTGCTCTTTTCAGGCCTGGAATAACAGTGAGCATTCCCATCTGTGCCAGATAGGCTTAATAAAGCTCTGGCTTTGCTGGGGAAGGCACCATAAAGGCCACTTTATTTCTTGCCTCTGATCCAAAACACACTTTGAAATCCTGTGTTGCCTCTGCCGCTCTTTACCCAAATGAATTGTTTTGCCTGTGAAGTCAAGGAGGGTTTTTTTTTTAAGCCCTGGAATGACCCCGGGGGATACGGTGAGTCCCTCGGGACCAGGTGGGGTGGGATGTCAGTGTCCCCCCGTGCTGTGGTGCTCCGTGATGCTCCTTGATGTTCCCAGTGGGGTTCCCCCTCTCCCCGCCGGCCGGGGCAGCTTCACCGGCAGCGCGGTGGAAACCGTTCCCGCTGCGGATAAACTTCAGAGGAGCTGTCGGGGGAACTGCACAGCGAGCTCAGATCCGGCGTTTTCACCCCGTCTGTGTCAGGTTGTAGGGTGTGAATGCGCCTGAGAGATACGGGAACCTCACCCAACCTCTGTGAAGGTGGAAAGAGGCCGGGTTGGCAGTTTTGGGGGTGCTGTTTAGAAAGAGTGGGAGCGCAGTCACCGTGAGGGATTGCTGGAGGGACGGGTCCGTCCCCCTCTCCTGTCGCCGCTCGGGTGTGTGGCACACGGAGCGGGCACCTTATGTAAGCAGCGATGGCAGCGCCCTGCCCCAGCCGTGCCATCCTGCTCTGCCACTGCTGGGCCCTGCGTGGCCTCTGCCACCTCCCTTATTCCCCACTCTGAGGGTCCCCTCCAGATGCAGAGGCTGTTGTATCACTGTGGGAAGGAGCATAACACTCGCACTGTCCGGGGGGGACAGGGTGGTGAACGGCTCCAAGTGCAGGGGTTTGTCCGTGGTTTCTGAGGAGTTCATGGTTCCATCCTTCCCGGTGCTGGCTCTGGGGTCCCCAACCCCTGGGAGGTGGCACCAGGCTTAAGCCCCTTTCTAAGCTCTTCTGCACCCCTTGGCTAAAGTCCAGCCTAATTTGGGTTCAGCACTGCAGGGCAAGGGCCAGCTCTCATGGATGAGGAGGGAAAATTGTCCTCTAAATGCGGGGACACTGGTTGGCAAAGGACCTGTGCCCCTGTCCCGGATCATGAGCCTGTCCCTCCATCCCCACTGCAGGCCCCTGTGTTCCCCAGTCCCCACCCGTCCACCTGCCCTGCACACAGTGTGCCCAAAATGGAGGAAAGGAGATAAAAAGGTGAGCATTTAGGGGCTTGGGAAAGCCCCTGCACCCCAGAGAGCAGAGCACAGTGGGTGCCTCACTGCTCCGGCTCCACTCCAGCTTCTGAACAGCAGTGGGAGGGAGAAAGATGGGAGTGGGGTGACAGGTGACTGGGGGTAACTGTAGGCCTGTCACCTCACTGGGTTGTGCCCCTCTTCCATCATTCCTGGCTTGTTCCTAGCTTGTTCCCTAGTTCTTTCCTGGTCCTTCAGTCCCAGCTTGATCCTGGATCCCAGCTCGACCCCGGTTCCCAGCTCACTCCCTCATTCCCAGCTTGCAGCAAGGCAGGTCTGCCGGTGGGCGATGGATTTTTTACAAAGCTCTTTCAAATTCCCCCGTTGGACTTTTGAAGCATCTGGTATCACTATCTCAGCGTCATTATGAATTAATTAACATTAATTTCCTGTTCTGGTATCTCCCATTGCTGAGAGCCTTAGCCTGGGCTTTTTCCCCTGCCACACACACCTCAAACAGAAATAGCCACATCCAGACTGTGCCTGGCAGAAAGCAAGAGAGAAGCCACGTGTCTGGGGGGCCGTGGGCTCCCTATCCCTGTCCCCATCCTGCACCATGGCAGGAGATGCTGCCAGGCTTCCGATGGTCTGTTAGCCAGGATAGGGCTGGTCCTGGGAGAGCCTCAGTGCTGCCAGCACTGCCTGCCCCCTTGCCGTGCCCCCAGCACCGGGTACAGGTGTTTTGGGGATGGGTGATGCCAGCTGTGCCATCCCTCACCTCCGTGGGATGAAGGGCGGGTGATACCAGAGCTGTCCCGCAGGGGAAGGATCTTCCCTCCGGCTCTGGGAAATCCTGATCCTGGCTCTCCAGCCTGTGCTAGAGGCACCAGGGATGTTCTCCTCTGGGATGCTGTCCCAGGGATGCTAATGCCAAGGATGCTGTTCCTGGGAGTGCTGATCCCAAGGAGATTGATCACAGGGATGCTGACCCCAGGAAGGCTGTCCTCAGGGATGCTGACCCGCTAGATATGTGAGGATGGGAATACAGACATAGCAGGACGGGATTGAAGCCATGATCCTTTGCCCCAGCCACGTTCATCCCGCTCTGTGAGTCACCCCGAGGGAGGCACAGCCCAGGAGTGGCCGCCTGCTTCCATCCCTGAGCTCACCTGCACGGGTGAGCCCTGGTGAGCCCAGACGGACTGAGAGGGACGTGGGCGCAGCACCTTCTGCCTCCCAGCCCCATCCCACCCCTTTGCCTGCCCCACTTCCTGCCCCAGAGTAACACAACCCTCCTGTCCCCCCCACTGCTGCCCCCCTGCCACCACCATGTGCCCCACGGCAGGGCCACAGCAACCCCCAGGGCTGCCCCAAGCCCCGCTGAACCCTTTGCAGTGTTGGCTGAGTTGGTGGCGTTTCCCCCCGGGCTCCGTGAGCCCCGTGGCCGAGGCGGGGAGGGGGTGGCAGCCCCCGGGGGGGCCGGGGGATAACCCCGGTGTCCTACATCCCCGGAGCCCGGCTCGGGCTTACGTAACAGCCGTGCTGCAGTCTGCTCTGCTCAGCGCCAGTGCCACCGGCAGAGCTGCAGCGCGGAGCCCATCTCCCTGGATATTTGCTTTTTGGGGAGAGGGGGGAGGGAGGGGGACACCTGCGGGGGTAGCCGAGCCTCAGGGAGTGGCCAGGACCTGGATGGGGTGGTTGGCAGAGCTGATTTGGCACAAGGTGGGGCGTCTGCCCCCAGACCCATCTGTCAGTGACCTTGGAAGCCAAATTCCCCCCTGGGTGGCAGCACAGTGTGGAAGGAGGGGCTGGGGAGGGGGAGAGCAGAGAGGGCCCTGCCGTGATCCTGAGTGAGGATCAGGTTAGAGACTCTTTTGCATCCTCTGCCAACCATGCTCCTGTCTGTCTCTCTGGGAGAGCACTGTGAGGATGGGGAAACTGAGGCAGGAGGCTGTGACATCCCATGGGGAACAGGTACCAGGGTCCCTCTGGATGGGGAGGGGATGGGAAATTACCAGCCCCTCGGATGATCCAGGGGAAATGTTCTAGTCCAGCCCAAGCTCTTTCCCCTGAGCCAGTGTCCCTGCTTGGGGCTGGCACATGGGCACCGGGAGCTGCTGGAACTTGGGGCAGCATCCTGGCAGGGAGGTGCAGCTCTGGAGTGTGTGTCATGGCACAGGACATGGGGGGACATCAGGCTGGCTGCAGGACGCTTCCTGCCCCCAGCTTGAGTTCCCAGGGATGAGCAGGTGCTGGAGCAGGGAGCTGGGGGGAGAAACCTCAGCCAGGTTGTGCTGAGGCCGTGGTCTGACAGGGGACCTGTGTGTCACCGTGCCAAATGCCAGGGTGCACCTGGGAGCTGACCATGTGCCAGCACCCACCGGGAGCCCACAGGCTGTGGGTGGGCTTGGGGCGCTGGTAGAAGCCTCAGGGCTCAGGGTGGTACTTGCTGAAGGTTTCTCTCCAGCCAAAACATCATGACAGTCCCACTCTGGCACAGCTCTGCTCTGGCATGGCTCTGCTCCAGCACAGCTCACTGAAGCAGGAGGAGGGTTTGTGTCCCGATGGTCACCCAGTGTTGTGGGGACCTGGTGGGTCTCTGGCCCACCCTGAGGGTGCAGGGTCACCTGGTGCCACAGGCAGCTGGGCTGTGCCTCTGTGGTACCTCATGGCCAGTGCTGAGGGGGGGGGGGCATGTCACTGTGGGAAAACCCAATGTGACCCCAGTGCAGAAAGTGTCATCCATCAGTGAGAGCCAGGGCATCCTGCAGGGACCAAATCACCGAGACCCCCCTCGCTCTTCCCCCTTTGCCCCTTGCTCCCAGGCTCAGCTGGTGTTTCTCCCAGGGCTTGGTGGGATGGAGCCCACCAAGCATCCTGCCAAGTCCACTGCCTTCCCTGAGCATCCTGACCGGCCCTAGAGCCTGCTGT
This sequence comes from Neopelma chrysocephalum, assembly GCF_003984885.1. Classification (NCBI taxonomy): domain Eukaryota; kingdom Metazoa; phylum Chordata; class Aves; order Passeriformes; family Pipridae; genus Neopelma; species Neopelma chrysocephalum. Next base: position 3,345,134 of record NW_020897722.1, read on the forward strand.
GCTCGGCACAGGGACCCTGCACCCCGCAGCCAGGGGGAACCAAGGACAACAGTGAGCTCATCCCTCCTGCCCAGGCTGGGAAAATCATTGCATTGTGCTCGCTGCAACAGGCTCAAAGGCCTTTGGTTCCCTTTTAGGACACGTCTGGAAAGGAGCCACTGAAACAAATGCCAGGAAAAATAACCCTTCAGTAGTGACCACTTCCTTCGTGGGTTTGGAGGGATCCGAATGTGGATCCCTCACCTTGGGAAGCCCTTTGGGGCTGTAGGGATAAAACTCACCCCAGCATAGGCCCCTTGTTTCTGCTCAACCCGGGGCCATGGGATGATTTTAATGTTTGGGAAAGGGGTGCTGCTCTGGATCATGCTGCCCTTCGTCTCCGCCGCAGCGCAGGGGAGCCCTGGCACAATCCCCCGTGGGTTGGACACCCGGCATGGTGGGATCCTGCTCCCCAGCCAGGGTGGGATCTGGCAGCTGAGAACACCCTCCAACTCGTTACACACATGGGCCAGCTAATCTCCATCTGACAGCGAGTCATCCTTCCCACCGTGCTGAAGGCTGGAATGACAATGTGGTTAAAGGGGCTGATGAATTAAGTGCATCTTATAAATACATCAGATATTAAAATTCCCATATAATTACAGTGCAATGGATTATGTGTGGTGCTGAAGGGGAAGCGATTCAGCAGAGCAAAGGAATTACAGTGATAGAGGAGAGGCAGCGAAGCGTAATCACACCCAGCTCTGATGGGGGGGCAGAGCAGGGGCTGGTTTGGAGCTGCAGTGGGAGCGATGCTGAGTGGCACTGGAGCTCTGCTGGCATCCAGGGCTTGTCTGGGATGCTGCAGGCATTAGGGAAAGTGAGTTGGACCTGCAGGGTTTGTGGAGGAGAGTGGGAGAGGGCTTTGCTCTGCTTCAGCACTTGTTCTCCCAGGGAGAAAGGCACCCTTCTCCCGGGCTGGCTCTGGCCAGACGGATCCAAGAGCTTTGGCCATCGCTCACTCCGGCACCCCACTGCTCCCAGTGCTCCTGTGTGTGACCCAGCAGTCAGTCCTTGAGCAGATCAAAGACAAGAGAACCTGATTTCCTTTTTCCTTTTTCCTTTTTCCTTTTTCCTTTTTCCTCTTTCCTCTTTCCCCTTTCCTTTCCTTTCCTTTCCTTTCCTTTCCTTTCCTTTCCTTTCCTTTCCTTTCCTTTCCTTTCCTTTCCTTTCCTTTCCTTTCCTTTCCTTTCCTTTCCTTTCCTCCTTCTCTGTCTCTTCTCTCTGTCTTTTCCTTTTTTCTGCCTTTTTTCCCCTCTTCTTTTCCTTTTCCTTCTCTGTTTTGTTTTTTTTTTCTTCTTCTTCTCTTCCTTTGCTCTCTCTTTTTTCCCTTTCCCCCTGCTCTCAGGCTCCGTGTTCCCAGCCCCCCCAAGGCAGCTGTAGGTATGAGGTCCAGGCAGAGCTGCCAGCTCACCCTGCACCCCAGGTGTCACCAGACAGCCCCGCCTGTCACTCACTCCCTCTCTCCTCTGTGCTTTCCAGCATTGGTGACTCAGGGGTGTCTTTTTGGTGCTTTCAACCCCCCTGCCCCGCTGAGGGGGTGCCACCTACAAGGGGCCTCACAGTCAGTGTCCCCGGCACGATTTGGCTGCGGAGCTGCTGGAGCAGAGGCTTTTCCCTAATGAGCTGGTGCCGGTTTGCTCGCTAATGATATGGAGCGGTGCCATCTCCAGACAATTAAGTAGTGTTGTCCCAGGCTCTAATAAGGGCACGGAGAAAGCCAGGCATGGAATGCTGTGTGATGGCACGTGTGCGGGCACGGAGCGGGGCCGCATCGAGGCACCCACCGAAACCCTGCGAGGGCCACTGGCCTGTCCCACTGCCACCCATGCTGCTGCCTCCTCCTCCTTCTCCTCCTCCTCCTCCCCCTCCCCAAAAGGGCCAAGAGTCCCACAGGACACTGTCCCCATCATACCCCCACACTCGGTGAGGACACGGGGCCATGTGACACCCGCCTTTGCTTGTGCAACAGCGTTTGTTTCCTAATTAGCAATAACTGGCAATCCGCGCCGTTCCCCCAGTCATTAATTATTATTAATTATTTGTTTTGCAAATATGGTTGAGGAGCACGGCACGGAAGGCAACACAAACAGAAACAGTCCTGGGCCCAGGCATTTATGTAACAGCAGGAGAGTGGGCACTGCAGGAGCCCCCGGAGTCACCCGGCCTCCACACGCTGTCCCCTGCATGGGGTCCCCTGGGAGCTGGGGACGGGTTGATGGCATCAATGGCAATGGGCACTGCAGGGTTGGTGCTGGAGGGGACTGCAGGAGTGAAGGATATGGGATGTAATAGGGAAAATGGTGCTTTTTAGGGTCCTGGGGGATGAGGGTGGTGGGGAGGTTTGTTGGTGATGGGTGGCTGAGGTAGGTGCCACTGGCAGAGATGGGAAGGTGATCACCGTGTGTTGTGTGTGCTGATGGTGTCCTGTCCCACCCCTTTCCCCATGGTCTATCCCTAGGAATGTTGTCTGGGGAGAAGTCGGGGAGTTTCACCAAACTGTTACAGTAAGTGGCGGTTTCCTGTCTCCATCCTCCCATTTGGAGGGTGGATGGGGCTGGGACTCAGCTTTGTGTCCCACTCACCCCTTTGCCTGGTGCTGATGGTCCCAGGACATTATTTTGATGCTTCCTACTCTCCCTTTCCCCTCCATCCGGGTCTCTCTTCTCCATCCATGGATCCCTTCCCCTCACATGCCTCTGATCTCACCATCGACCCCAAATGCAGCCACACATCACATCCCCATGTCATGGAGCAGTAACACCAGTGACACTGTGCTGCAGGGACACAGACTGGCAGCAGCAGGGCCCTACTCAAGCCCTGCTTGAGCAATGGGAAAGGGAACTGAGAAAAAATGGAAATTAAAGAGAGAAATGAATTAATAAGGATCCTGCCTCGACCACAATGGCTTTGTTTCAGGAGAGCTGATACCACACGCTAGCTAACGCTGCACCTCAGAGGGTTTTGGGAAGCAGAGAGGTTTTGGCAATGCCCAGGTGCAGTTTTGGTGTGTGGCGGATGTGAGTGTGTGTTCGAGCTGGGCTTGGTCCCTGAGCAGCCACTGATGTCTCCTGGTGCCCTGTCACTGTCCCCAGCCGAGGCTGCACCACGAGGCAGCCACTGTCATAAGGCAGAATCCTGGCAGAGCGGAGATTTGGGGTGAGAAATGTGTTCTCACAAGGCCATGCCCGTCCTGCTGGGTGCCACTGCGGGCAAAGCCCTAGAAGAGCAGACATCCTGGCTGGAGGGCTGCTGGCTCCTGCTGTGTAGGGAATCACCCTGCAGTATGTGTGTAGTACACCCTGACTACACTGAGCACAGGACAACCTATGTGCTTGTAGCAATCCCTATCTCCATACCTCAAGCTCCAAGTGGATCACCTGTATGTCCCTCCCCAGCCTGGTGTTATTTGCTTTTTGCACTTACTATATCCCCCAATCACCACCTCATAAAGCTTGTTGCTGTATTTCCTCCACCCTGGGGTACTTGTTCTTTAGAGGAACATTTCTTTAGGGATATTCCCAGCAGGGATGGGAGAGGAGCAGCGCTTTGCACAAGCTGTGCTCAGAGCTGCAGCGACGTCCCGACAAAGCTCTCCCATTATTCCTGTGCCTGATGTCCATAGGGAATTCAGCCTCTTTTCTTCCTTTTCAGCTGCAGGAATCAGCTCTGGCTGCTGCCAGGGTTATCTCCATCCTCCAGCTTGCAGCACGCTCTGCTAGTTCCCCGTCTCTCTGAGGGCTGGGGCTTGACCCCGGCCGGGCAGCACGTGCTCCTGCAGAGGAGGACGATGGCTTTATTTTCCCATCACCAATAATCAGTTTGGAGATAAAATCTGGAGAAAAACTGGGGACTCGTGGAGGTTCCCTGGTTGCTGCCTGGGCACTCGTGCGTTCTCACTGCCCCATCCTGAGCCCAAGCCTGGGCCAGTGGCTGCAGGGAGGGCTGAAGCCAGATGCCTGTTTCTAATAAAGCTCAGCTCCCGCCGTGAGCCGCGCTCATCCTCGCCCGCTCCAGATGATAACGGCGGGGATGCCGCCGCCGGACGGACCTCGCAGTACACGTGAAAAGCAGATGAAGGTGAAAGGATCTTGCATCTGTGCACTAGTCCAGATTTGTGCAGTAAGGATGCTCTAAGGAGCATCTTGCCCTAGACCTGCCCCCCGTGGGGGGTTCGTGGGGCTGTGGGGGGCCGGAGGCGCAGGCGGAGGGCCGGGACACTCCGAGGAGCGCAGCAGGAAGGAAGCGCTCGGTGAGGACACAGCCAGCACTGCGTGCACGTCCTTACATATGTGCTATTTTCAGCTTGACGGGGAGCAGGCCAAGTTCTCCAACAGATTGAGTTTGGAGCTGAAATTCTCCTCTCCTCCTCCCCGCTGCCCAGCACCCACCGCCTGCAGGCACAGAGAGTCCGAGTGTGCCCAGGGCACCTCGCTCTGCCCCACGCAGTCCCACTGGGAGATGCCCGCACTGTCCCAGTGGTGACGCTGCCCAAACCCCCACCTCATAGCAAGGCCACAGGATCTGCTCAGGGGGGCAGCTGCTCTAGCTTCTCCCTTCCTCACTTCAGGCTGGTCCCAGACACCAGCCCCAGCATCCTCCCAAATCCATCCCCACTCTGGACCAGTAGCTTCGCCTGCCTTTCGCTTCGCACGCTCATGCGCACTCCTGTCTGCTCTCTCTTTGCTTTTTATTCTGAGCAGAAAATATCCCTCCTTCCTCCTCTCCCCAAATCCCCCCTCCTGTCACCTCCCTTCACCCCAGCACTGTGACCCTTCCAGAAGTGCAGCTGCTTTTGCAGCCGTGTCCTCGCCCTGCTTGAAATGCAGGAAAGAAATCCATGTGCAACTTACTGTCTCGGCACCCTGTAATCATTTTGTCAGCCGAAAAGCACTTTTGTCAAACCCCCACAGGCAAACAGGGAGGGGATGGATTGGGGAGAGGCACCTGACACCACTCTTTCCTTTTCCCCCCTGTTTCCATCCAGGGTTTTGTTTTACTGGTGGGACAAGCACTGGGTTTTTCTCTCATTTCCCTCTCCGCGCGTTTCAGCAACTGTCCGGAGAGAGTGAAAGGAATAAGGAAAACATTGCAGGAGAGCAGCGAGGCTGGAGAAAATGTATGGCCAGAGGCTGGGTCTTCTCAACAAAGCGCAATTACACAATGGGAGGAGAAAGCTGTTAGGCCAGAGAGGGGTTTCCAACCAGAACTAATGGAGCTCCAGGCCTGGTCACCTGGGATGGCCCCAAAGTGTCCCTGGCCCCTGTTGGATGCTGTGGGGCACTAAATGGCTCCTTCTGTCTTGCACATGAGCTGCTCTTGGAGGTCTTACAGCGGGAGGTTGATATCGTTGGTTTGCTCCTTCCTGAAAGCAACAAACTGGGAGGCAGCGGCTGCCTGACCCAGTCCTGGGAGACCAAACCTTTCTCCAGGGCCAAGTCCCCGAAGGAGACATGGTTCTCTTCAATGTCAGCTCTCCTGCTCTGGATCTGGGAGAATGGTGTCCCTTTCTTGGCCCCTTCTGCACCCCTTCACAGCCGTGGGTGACACCAGCCCTTGTCCTCCAGGAAAAGGGGGGAGGCAGTTAAATATGTCATTCCATATGGACTCAGGACAGATGGGTTTCCCAGGGACAGAAGGATGGTGGTGGGGGTGGACAGGCTCTACTTCAAGTATGGGGACCTCTGATTTTGTGGTTCTTCCTTCCCTGCTTTTCTTTCGGCTGGCACTTGCCTTCGCCAGCCTGCGTCACACCAGCACCACGGGGAGTTTGCACAGAGCTGATCCGTCCTCCCTAACCTTTCCACTAATGAGGAAGCAAATGCCTGGGATGGCTGCAGTGCTGGAAAGTTGGAGCCATCACAGCCTGGCGGCCCCACAACTCTGCCCATGGCCCCATCTTCCTTTCCCGTGTCTTTAGCGGTGTTTTGGGGTGCAAAGAGGAGCTGGGAATGAGATGCTCCATGGAAGTTTTGTGCCCAGGCTGGTACCACTGAATGGAAAAATGGTGCTTCATAAAGCAAAGCACTCGTCGAACCTCGCCTAACGAACAGCCGCTCGTTAACTCTGCGTGAAGCGTTCGCAGATCTCCAACACAGGAAAAAAATCCCCAAAACCCACTTGCAAATGCTGCTCGTCTAATTAGGGTACGAGGAAAGGCTCATCCATCCTTATGTGTCCAGCGTGTCCTCATCTGCGCACGTGAAACCCGGGCCATCAAACACTCCCAGCCCGCTCCCGTCCGGAGACAGGTCTTTAAATCATCCCCGAGCTCTGGGGAAACTGCAGACAGCTCGAGAGCGGAAAATGAAAAGGCAAAATGTTGTTCCTGGAGCTCCTGCCCTGAATTATTTGCTCGGCTTTAATAATAAGTTACACACAAGCAGAACTGAAGCTGCTCAGATGTTTTTCTGGGGAGAACTGGTCCAGTGGGTGCTGAGGTGCCCTGTCCTCGGCTCCTCCAGCACCCTTGGGCATGGGAACGAGTGAGCTCCAGGAAGATAGACTGGGAAAAGAGAAGAAATAAACGCTCCTCAATGCATTTTTGTGCAGTATCCAGATGCAGGAGCTGGGATTGAAGCTCTTTCTGGTGCTGGAGGGGACAGCAGTGTTGGGGATGATCCTACTCTGTCCCCTCTCTGCTGTCCCCATCGCTTCCATGGGCTAATACCTGGCAGGAATCAGCAGGGAAAACTCTGGGCTGTTTCCCTGCCTTATTCTAGGCTAGTTTGACTAAATCTAGCTCATTTAGGATGAATCACTCCAGCACTGCTGGTTGTGACCTGCTGGCCACCGCGCTTGCTGAGCTCCCGCAATTCCTCTTTTATTGATGAAAATGTGAAGTTGCTTTTTCTGCCCTTTTCTCCAGGATCACAGATTGCAAATAATGATTGCCTTAAACATGGGCTATTTCCCAGCTTTCTGGGGATGGGATTGCTGGGTGTTCAGTGCTGGTTCAGCACCAGGATCCAGGCCTGAGCTGCGTTAACATGGTTCAACAGGCATCTTAATTTAACTCTCTGTAATTTAACTTTACTTAATTTAACTCTCCCCTTTCTCATCTTTACCTTTTTTAATGTACGAGTGGATGAGGTTTTGCCATGTGAATCCAGCTCTGTTGAGCTGAGATGAATCCCATTTTCTCTTCTACAGGGTCACACGGAACACGAGGAGATGTTTGCACCGAGTGCCTGTAGCTGAACACATCTCCCTGGATTTATTGGTTTCTGTTTGCTGCTTTTTCTCCTTTTTCCTTTCCATGGGGTTATTTATAGCCAGGCCAACTCTGCTCCCACCCTTCTCTCCCCCTGACCTCCCCAGGTGTTGCCTTGAGGAGGCAGGTACCTTGTTCCCAGTGAAGGATGCTGTCAGGGCTTAGCCCAAGGGCACAGGTATAAAACTTCCTGCAGGAACAATTTGCTGCAGAAATCATGCTGAACCAGCCAAATTGGATGGTTTCAGGGGATCAACCAGGACTACACTGAGATGATCTCACCCGCCTGCTTCCAGCTTGATCCCACTGCTTGTGTAACTCAAACATGTTTTGCAAGGAAAATCCAACCTGACGATCCTTCACCCTCTGGACTGAACCAGAACCTGATTTTGGCATTTCTGGAAATAGTAAAGAATAATTTTTTCCCCCCAATGTCTTCTCTACGTGTATACCATGAGAGCCCCAGGGAGTTTACTGACACCAAGCCGTGCCCCCCAAGACAGTGGAGAGTCTGGGCTCATTGTTAAAAGATGTGTAGATGTGGCACTTGGGGACATGGATTAGTGGTGGACTTGTCAGTGCTGGTTTAATAGTTGTACTAGATGATCTTAGAGATCTTTTCCAACCTTAATGATTTTTTTATGGTGCAGGAAGGCAGGGAGGTCTCCAGGAAACGAGTTAGTGGCTCCGCATCTGTCTGGCTGCCTGCAGGACCCAGCAAACTTCACCCCAAAATTGAAAACATGCTTTTAGGGTAAAAAAACAAAACAAAAAAAACACAACAAAAAACAAATCAGTGGTTGCAATGCCATCTGTGTCTGCAGCCTGGCACAGCAGGGACAAGCTGCCCGAGCACCTATGCCGGGGAGCTGAGAGAGGTGGCACGAACCTTCCTCCTCCCTTCCTCCCCCTTGGAGAGGAATGTCCTGTTTCTCTTGGGAACAACATATCTGCTTGGCATCTCTCTCTTTGGAAGCTTTGATTTCTTTTCCAACTGTGGCTCTCCAGCCTCAGCAGCATGTCTCGGATATTTTTTTCTCCCCGCGGTCCCCCTCCTGTTGATCCCAGGGGGAAGGCTGGTTGGAAACCTCTCCAGCAGCCTTGGCCAGAGGGGTGGAGGGCTGGGGGCAGCGAGTTGCCAGTTCATTTGTTTTCCTTGATGGGGCTTCAAAAAAGTGATGGGCTGATGAGTTTTGAGTCTCAGGGGGGCAATTTCCCTGGCAGCATCCAAGTTGTGTCACCTCTCTGCTTGGCTCTGTGACGACAGTGTTGATTTGAATTCTTCCAACTTAAGACTGATTTAAATGATGGTGAAGTTGGGGGGTGGCATGTGGGAGTAGAGCACTGAGCGCTATTCTTTTTCGGTTGTCATATGCCTCCATAAAGACTTCTGCCTTGGGGATTTGCATAGATCCGTGGTCCAGATTGTGCAAAACCCACCGGTGGTCTGCAAAGCTATGGCAACGGCTTCTGCTGGCTCCCAAGGCAGATGAAGCTGGAAAGTTTAGGTGTGTTTGCAATCTCATGCCATGATTGTTCCTTTTTTTGTTTGGGAGCTGACGGGGCTTGGAGCGCAGCTGGGAGACTCCTCTTGCTCCTGACCCACAGTGTTCCCCCTCCTCTGCAGCCCCACCCCCTGGGAAATGTTTCGCTGTACCTTCATTCTACATCCTATTCTATTATTTCCTCTTCTATTATTTCCTATTCTATTCTATTCTATTCTATTCTATTCTATTCTATTCTATTCTATTCTATTCTATTCT
>NW_020897722.1:3354158-3431540 GCF_003984885.1 Neopelma chrysocephalum
CTATTCTATTCTATTCTATTCTATTCTATTCTATTCTATTCTATTCTCCTCTAGCAAGTGCTGCTTTGCCCAGCACTCCCAGCCTTGCACTCCAGACCACTCTAATTTGATGGTGAGATGGTCAGGGGGGAAAAAAACATTCTTGATTTGTTTTTGTGAAAAATAGGTGTTTGGGTAATGACCTCATGGGGAGGGAGGCTGCAGAGCCAGCCAGTCTCCTACCAGTGAAACCGCAGGAGGCGAAGGAGTGGGATTGTGCAAATGTCCCAGTCACAGGGAAAGCTTAATTCGGTGGTTGTAATCGCTGAGGACACGCACATCTGTAGGGAAGCAGGCTCCCTTCCTCGCGCTGCTCCCAGAAGGGCTTGTTTGTTTAATTTTATCTCGCCGGGAAAATTATAAAAGGAAAAAAAAAAAAACAAACCACCAACCACCACTCAGTGGTTTTCTCAGCTGCAGCACAAAACCACCCCAGCGGAGCCCGGAGAGCGCCGGGAGCGAAGCCCTCGCCTGAGCCCAGGTATTTCCATGGGGAAGAGGGGCAGTGAGGGGCTGTGTGACCCCCATCCCCGTGCTCTGCCAGGACCCCTCTGCCTGCCTGTGTGGGGCCGGGCTGCAGGAATCATCAGAGCTGGAGAAATCCTGACATTGCACTCACCACTCTGGTCTCCCACTCCATGCTGATAAACCCCACTGCCCAGGGCAGCTGTATCTGGAAAATAGGGACATATTTGCTCTTTGAGAGGTTGGAGGAGGCTGGTGGTCTCTCTGGGGACCCCAGCACAGCAGTCTGGCTTTTCCAAGTGCCAGCAATGCACTTTCTAACTGAGCGGAGCGGGCAAGGTTGGATTTTGGGGCAAAAAGTTGAGCTCTTTGTGATGGTTGCTGCTCTGCAAGCTGCCATGTAAAGCCCTGCCACGGTGACGGCTGGTGCTGATGGACAACGTGGGAGCGCTTGTGCTCTGGTTTTCAGCTCATTTTCTTCGCTGCCATTAGTTTAAATTTCCGAGGAAGCCTGGGCTTGGCATCGAACGCTGACATCCTTTAATTTAACAAATGTGAAAACGGGACCTTTTCCAAGTGGAGTGATTAGAAACGTCCCGCTCCGTTCCGCAGCCGCCGTGTCGGGCGCTGGCCGGGCCGTCGCCCCGCGCTGTCACAGCCGCCCCCCGCTCCCCCCCGCCGGCGGGGCTGCGGCTGAGACCTCCCACACTCGTCACACGGGTGTGACAGCCCGTCATCGCCGTCCCTGCCCGCCGCTCAGCGCCGTCGGGAGCTGCCGGTGGTCCCGGCTGGCAGGGAGCGACAGGGGGGATGGATGCGGGGGGGGAGCTTGTCTGGGTGAGGGATGGGGCCGTGCCCCCCGTGGCACCCCCTGCAGCACCCCAGGAAATCCCGTCACCCCTCTGCCCCGAGCAAGGGCCTTCTCCGCCTCCGGGTTTGCGTATGATGGCGCGTGTCCCCCCTAAGCTGCTTAATGAGGTTTAAGAAGCTAACGGGCTTATTTCCAACAATGATTTCCACAGCTCTGCAGGTGGCCCTGGAAGCGGCGGGGCCCCGTGCTCACCCGGTAGCATCCTGCCGCTGTTCCCACCAGCCGGCCTGGGGTGCCATGAGCTTTTCAGTGCTCAGACAGCTGCCTGAGTCAAATCGGTGGCCGTTTTCTGGGTGTTTTAACACCCTGTTATAAAGACCCAGGTTGTGGTTTAGGTAGGGGAGTGGAGGAGGGGGTGGCATCCCTATGGATACATCACCCCCTGCCCTGGTCCCTCTCACTCTGCCTCCAGAGCATCTCTGCAGCATCCCTGGGCGGTCGCCTGGAGACGGCCACGGCGGGTTGCCACAGCGACGGAGCCTTCTCTCAGCATCCCTCCAACTCCATAGCCTTGGCCGAAGTTGGGAGAGAGAAAAATATCCCAGGGAAGGGACACCACCCTCCCCTGGGGGGGCAACCACAGGGCTGGGGGAACTGAGGCACAACTGGTGGATTTGGAGGCAGCTATGAGGTGATGGAGAAGGGTTTGGAAGCTGCCTGTGTGTGTAACAGGGAAAGAAGTGATGGAAGTGGGGCTGGTGGAGGGCAGGGGGTACCTGCAGATGCTGGGAGTGGGGTCAGCACTTTGCAGGGGGCAGGTGCTGGTGCAGGAGTCTGCATGAGTCCTCCCAGCAGCAGTGATTAATAGTCACCATGGCAATGTCAGTTGTGCTCAGGTTGTCACCTGTCATGACACCCAGCACGTGCTGGGATGGGCTGGAGGGGTGCAGGCACCCGGGGGGGGATCAGCCACTCAGAACCCAGACAAAAACTTGGGGTCCCCTGCACAGGGTGGGGGGACTGGCCACAGAGCCAGCAAGGTCCCTCAGGGATGGGGTCCCACAGGGTGGCACGGTGGCATGAGGACCCTGGGAACCTGCTGCAGGGAGTGAGAGGAGCGTTAAGAAGCCCTTTGGGGTGACAGTGGCAGTGATGCCCCCTGCCAGCCCCACCACAGAGGGCTCTCCCCCCATCCCATCCCAAGCCTATAATTACAGAGGATGTCCGTAGAGGGCGAGGAGAGGTTACGTAACTTCGGCATTTGGAAAATTCTTTCTGCTCCCTTATCGGCTTTATAAATATCTCGAACTGGGGCCAGGCCAGGCTGGGGGGGAGGCGATGACAAGGGCTGCAGTCTGTCCCCACGCTTGGGCCCATCCAGCCACCGTGCCTCAGTTTCCCCTCTCTGTGGACAAAAGCATCCCTGCTTCATCCCAGTGCTCTGCTAAGGGGAGAGCTCCTTGCTGTCAGTGGCAGCACCGGTGTTTTTCCCCTCCAGCAGAAAAAGAGGGTAATTTTATTTCCTCCCCTGCAAAAGGCTTGAAGGAGGTTTTGGGACATGGCCATCGTCTTGCCTTCTCCTAACCTGGTCACATCCCCCAGGTTTGAATTTGTTGTGTCCTTCTGGCTCATCTTTTGTGTCCTAAAAATCCCTGGGTGGAGGCCACACAGTTCCTTAGCTGCTGTATTTTCCCAGCAGGATGGATGCTCACCCTTCTCCCCTGCTCTGCACAGCACCACTCCAGCCCTCCTGACCCCCTGCCATCGGCACAGCTGAGCCAGGGGGCAGTGGGATGCTGGTGCATTGCTGGTGACCACTGCAGGGGGTCCAGAGTTTGAGGTGGGGGCTGGAGCAGGTCCCCCTGCTCACATGCACTTGCATTTACGCCACTTGCAGAGTTCTGTCCCCGGGGGGATGTCGGAGGGCGGCCGGGGCCGTGTCGATAGGAGCGCGCACGGCACACACGGCCAAGGGCGGCCGGGCTGGCGTTGTGTAACTCTCCGTGCAGCTTTTCATGGGGGGACATGTCACCGTGTCCCATCCTCCTCAATGCCACCAGACCTGGCCCCTGCCCCAGCCACAGGATCTCTTTGCTCCGTGCCCACCCGTTGCCACCACAGCCACCCAGCTGTGCCAGGATGCTGCGTGACATGTGGCTTTACCCCTCCAAGGGATGCTGGTGGGCAGGACTGGGACCCCAGGTGTTCTGCAGGCTGTCATGGCTGGCAGCAGCATGGCACCATCTTTACCCTCCAAAACCTTCCCTTGACAGCATTTTGGTTTGGCTTGCTGGTGCCCTTCTCCTCATCATCCCATTTGTGCACGCACAGCAGTGCCCGGGCTCGCCAACGCCAGGCTTTGCAATTGCCTTGTTCATTGTAGGGTTGCCCAAGGACACATGTGGGGGTTGTTATTTTAGGGCTGGCCAAAAAAAAGTAGGGATCCTCCATTGCTGTTTTGATCCTGAAGTGTGTGCCTGAGTGAGCCATCCGTCAGTGATCTGTGCTGTGCAAAGGAGCGGGGAGGGGGGAACACAAGCAGATGTGTACCAAACCTTGATGGTTTAAAAGTGACCTTATAAAATGCCTTAAATGCCCAGCTCTTTGTCTGCAGGGTCAGTGGCTGCTGGGCCCCTTAAGGAAGTGATGCACGACAGCACCCGAGGCTGGGGCACAGAAAGAATGAGTTATTTTAGGGATCTCAATGTCTGTCTGGTGGGTACCTTCATGGCCACCTCCACTTGAAAAGGGCTTCCCAAGCGAGGGGAGTGGCCTGGGAGGGACAATGGGTGCCCTGGGTGGTGTCAGTGGGGTGTCCCTCAGGACCTCACCCCCGGGTTGTGGGGTATCAGCCAACATCGGGCAGAGATTTGGGGTCGGGCTGAGAGGGCACCCAGGGCTGGTACCCGCGGGCAGGGAATGATGAGGATTAATTGAGTCTCTGATCTCTGACGGCGAGAGGGGCCGGAGAGCATCGAGCCCCCCCGGCGTTACGCAACGCCTGTGCTAAATCTTCACTGCAGCAGATGAAGACGGTCCCCAAAATACCCTGCCCTGCCTTTGCTGCCCTTGCAGCTACTTGGGTTTGGGGTCATGCCCGAAGTCTGGGGGTGTTCAGCTCTCCAGTGACGTCAGGGAAGGGTGGAAAGGGCAGAAATATGGGGCCAGAAACCTAGTACCCCCTGGAAAGGAGATTTCCAACAGTCTCAGCTCGAGCAACGGGAACATTAAAGGGAGCCCTTGCAGGAATTAAGGCACTAAAACTCATGAACTGGTGTAGGCAGAGCCATGAGCTGAAGGAAAACTAGTAGCAGCAGAGCAGTGAAAAGGCCTTTTTCATCTTGAAGATGTGCGTGCCGGGGGTGTTTGTCACCCCCAACAGAAAAGGAGGGGGACTTTTGTTCCTCTCCTGAGAAATGCTTAAAATGGGGTTTGTGTCATGGCCATCGTTAAATGACAAGAACAAGCTCATCTTGCCTTGGAACACGGACTACCTGGTCCCACCATCTGATCCCCCAGGTCTGGCTGGTCCTTCACATCCCAAAAATCTCCGAAAACCCCCTCAAACTTCTTCTATTCCAACCCCCTGTAAACCCCTAAGGCATCTTGGGCTTCCTACCACTCTCGCGTCGCGATTTCCCTCCCTGCCCCTTGGAAATACCACCGAAGGAGCACGTCCGCCTCGCTGGCGGTGGCTCCCCACGGCCACAGCCGAGGTGCCAGCTCCTGTACATGTAGGGAAGAAGCGAGGCTGTAATCTGAGCTCAGGGGAAATTAGCCAGGACAGTGGTAAAGTCCCCGCTCGCTCGCTCGGCCGCCAGCGTCGGGCTCAGCATCCGCGGCTCTCGCTGCCATCGCAGGGTAAGTAGAGCCAGGAGGGCGGCTCTTCTCGAGCAGGGCATGTCCTTCCTCCCCATCTCCTCCCTTGCTGCTGGGGTTAACAGTGAAGTTTAGAGCTCTGCTGACACCTTAACCCATGGTGATGCTGGAATTAAAATGCTTCAGGGGTGGAAATGACAACTTTGCCCTGGCATGGACACGGAGCCAGGAAAATTGCCTGATAGCGAAGCATGGTCTGTGTTTCTCACCAGGAGTTGAACAGTTGGTAATGCTTGGATTGAGCAGGAATAATAGTGGGTTTAAAGCCCAAAAAAGAGTGGAGGTTGCTGGTGAGTGGTTGACGGCTCAGCCTTGCTTACATCCCATCTCCCATTGCGTGAAGGGATCCTGGTTCTCCTGGTCATCCTGCTCCTTTCCATGCCGATTCCCAGCTGGAATTCCACCATGGGGAGAGCAATGCTGAGTGCCTCAGCGTTGCTTTCCCCACAGCTCACAGTTCCTGCTGGCAGCTCCATCACTCCCAACCTGCCGTTGCACCTTCAGGATAAACATTTCCTGGGCGCGGGCTCTGCCCACACACGCGATTTCCCTCGAGCAGGAGACACGGCTCCTGGAGTAGGGGGGTTTGTGTTGGGTGAGAGCAAGGAAAAAACCGCCTCAGAGGTTTTGGGAAAGAGACCTGAATGGGATCTGGGCAAGCAGGAGGTGCGGGATGAGTCCCGCTGTGGGCTGAACAAGGCTGAATGGCTTCAGATCCATCATCTTTTGCCTCTGACCCTAAGGTGTGAGAGAGCTCTTGAAATAATTCATGGCTGTGATATCCCAGGTGTGCTTCCAAGCACTCCTCTGGTTCTACCTTCAGGATAGGAGGCCCTCAGCTCTGTGTCCCTCAGCTCATCTCCATCTGGTTGATGATAAAATCCACTTGGAGACATTTGCCCTTTCTGTCCCGCTTTTCCCTTTCTTCCCACGGTGGTTTTTAGCAGCTGGGTGCTCCCGCCTTGGTCAGGGCCAGAGCTGGGGCAGGGTTGTTGCTTATCCCCTGAGCCTCTTGGCATGTGCTAGATGGGAACCTGCCATTCCCAATGGAAATCCATGTCCCTGCAGAGGCCCCAGTAATGGCAGACAGGAGCGTGACTGGCTGATTCCAGCTCTGCCGTCATCTGCCTCATCCCCATTGCTGGGGAGGGTTTGGGGATGGGGATGGAGCCCAGCATGTATCCAGATTCGGGAGCATGCAGGAGGGACCAGGGCCATGTGATGGAGATGGCCAAGATCACCCACCCACCCAAGAAATCCTCTGGCCTACACGGTCCAAGGATGGAGATTTTTGGGAGGGAGGAACCCACCACAGCCTGGGCAGGGAACAGGACTTTCCTGGGGACTTGCACAACCCACCGGCACCCCGGGCACAGCTGATCTGGATGATATTTCAGTTGAAAGCCCCAGACACCTCCCAGCCATAAATCCCACCCAATGGACTCCTCTTCACCCTCCAAAGATGCTGCTCACGCAGCACCAACCATCTCCTTCACTGGAGTCCCGACCACAGCAGCTCTGGGCAGCTCCCAGGACACTGGTCACCCTGGCAGGACGTGGGGAGCAGGGACAGGGCATTGCCACTGCAGAACCTTAATTCCTGGGGCCGTGGGGCTTCCGGGAGCAGATCTCTGACATCCTGTGGGACAAATCCTGCTGGATGCAGGGTCCAGAGCACCAGCAGGCAGGGAAGCCTCCCCTCCCCCTCACTAAATCCCTTCCCCGGCGCAGGACAGTAGGTTACGGGACTTGACCAGAGGTTGGATTTAAGGAGATTACAATTTCTCCCCCAGGATAATCTAGAAATTCAATTAAAACTCTCTGTCTCTCGCCCGGGCTGCAGCAGGGCCACGGGGCACCCTGTGCCCTGCAGCCATGGCCGGGGAGCGCTGGGGAGACCCCCCAGGGCACACACCAGGTAAGGGCTGACCCCCTCCTCCGGGATCCGGCTGGAGAACCCCCTGCCTGGGGAGTAGCTGGTGCTCTACCCCTTCCCAGGGTGATTTCCTGGGGTATTAACACCCATTCCCCAAGCCAGGGCAGCTGAGGGGGCTGTGGGGAGGGGTGTGAGGGTACCCCAGAGATTTGGGTGGGTGTCACAGGAATAGGGCAATCTGGCTGCATCCCCTGGGTTTTTGAGGCATCCTTCTGCAGCCCCTGGTGTGGGTGGTCCCTGCCAAGGCCTGCATCTCCCCTTGCCCTCATCCTTAACCCCAGCCATGTCCCGCTGTCCAGCCGTATGGATTCGAGCAGATGGAAAAACAGCCAGTGTTTCCCAGGCGGGCAAGATGGGATTTCAGTACCTGAGGGTTTGCAGAGCTGGCTGCGGGTTGGGATGGCTGTGGGAGCTGCAGTATTCCCTGACACTGCAGCTGGGCAGGAGGGCCATCACCTGGGAGTGGTGGGGGCAACGAGGCTGGATGTTTAGCCCTGGGGTCCTGTCACTGCAGGGTGTGGGTGCTGGAGCAGGGCCGGGTGCTGGAGCAGGGCCGGGTGCTGGAGCAGGGCCAGGTGCTGGAGCTGGAATAGACATGGAGGCAGCCAGACCGGAATGCTCAGTCCCCTCATTGGGTCATGGAGTTGGGGACCAACCGTGTGCTCAGTGCAGCCTCCGAAAGGATCTTTCCCAGGAGCTCCCTGATCACATTTATCAGGAGTTTGAGGGTGCTTAAGCACAAGCCTGTCACTCTGCAGAGGCCACCTGGCCCCAGCAGTGTTGAACGCTGCACGTGGCCCTTTTTCCTCCTCCCATGCCTGTGGCATCCACACGTGGCTCAGGGGGACAGGGATGAGCCAGCATCTCTCCAGGCACCCCGTCACCTCTGGTCTTCCCACCGAGGGCCTTCCTTTTCCCAGGTGCCTCAGTTTCCCTTCTGCATTTGCCATCAAGGCTGGCAGACAGCGATTTCTGAGCTGCTCACTGGCATTAGGGGGTTGTGTGGGGGGGTCCAGCAGAAGGCTGTGTGCCCGTGGCTGTTTTCTACCTGTGTCCCTGCCAAAATGGAGCAGGTTTTTCTCATTAGGGATGCACTGTGGTAGCAGCCTCTTGCCTGTCCTCCCTGGCAGGGGAGGGGAAACAGGGAGCCATTTATTCTCCGGATACATTGCGAGATATACTGGCCCTGCCTCATGCTGACCCTTAATTTATTGGAAGTGCTCAAAGACAGGGTGTCAGAGGAGGGAGTTATTCAGGCACTGGTGCTGCCCCAGCGCAGCTCGGGGAGCCCCCAGCTCTGCTGTTCTCCCCTCACTTTGTGGGTGCTCAGCGCCAGGTCGCTTTGTTGGGATGAGATGAGCAGGAGAGACTTGGGCACCCTTGGCTGAGCGGCCCCAGGTCGGGAGCAAAGCTCCCTCCTCGCTGACATTGCTGTCCTGTGCTGGGCCATGAAGGGCATCACTGCGGGAGATAGCAGCGCTATCTCCCGGCGCAGGGCAGTGTTATCTCCTGGCACAGGGCAGGCAGCAGCTCCGAGTGTGACCTCCTCACATCGACCCCTCCCACACGGTCACCTCTCCCAGAGGACCTGCGTCCCCAAACTCAGCTCCTCCAAGTCCCCGCCGGGCCGATTCCACCTGAACACAGCCTGGTTGCCTGCACAATTCCTTGAGAAAATCAGTGCTGGGAGGATGCAAGAGTGGGGGGCAGCCCTGATGGCTCCAAAAAGCGTCCCCTCCAGAGGTACAGGGAAAGGTGTGATGATAAATCGCATTGACACATTCAGCCGGCTCTAACTAATGACTTCCCTGGCACCCGACACATTTTCCCAGCGTGCTGGCTGTTCCTAATATTGTTGTAACATTTAACATCCCTCTTTAAAAAAAAATAAAATAAATAAAATTAAACTGTGCAGTTGGCAGATTGCTGGAGACACTTGGATTCTCTGCGGGGAACCGCTCCGCGGTGGGAGTTGGGTTGCTGCAGTTTCGTGGCAGGAGTTGTTGCCTCTCGTGTCAGCTCATTAGCTGGGGCAGTCCGTGGCGTCACTGCCTTTGGGGCCACGGGGAGCCAGGGGCCGTTCATTCCCAAAACTAATGTTATGAGCCTGTTTTGTTTCCAACGTGTTAACACTATTAGTGCTGCACAAGACGCGTGGCACGAGCAGCAGGGGATGGTCCCGGTCCTGCCCGACACCCAGCATGGGCTTGTCCACACTGGAGCTGGGCTGGGAATGGGATTAATGGGCAGTGATTATTAGGGGAAGTTTGGGGTTTGTTCCTGTGAGGTAAAACTGTGATGGCCAGGGGCGTGAAACTCCTGGGAAGGAGGCAGGGAGGTGGATGTAACTCCCTGTAACACCCCCACCAGCCCCCTGGGGCAGCGCTGGTTGTGGGGAGATGCCAGGGTGATGCTGGAGGATGCACTCCTGACCCAAGGAGATATAAGGAGACTGTGGGGACATGGTTGCCAGCTGGTCCCCCATCGGAGCCTGCCCAGCCACGAGTTTCCAAGTGTTTGCATGAGCCCTCTCCCAGCCCGAGCCTCCCGCAGTGGCAGCGTGGAGCTCCAGCCTTCAGATTTAAACCAAACCAGAAATTCGGCTTCCAGCGAACTCGAGAAAGTGTATTTCCAAACAAAACTGTGCTAAATAAAGTACGAGCCGCAGGCGGCCTCCTGCTCCAGCAGATCCACTTTGCTGCCTTTATTTAGCTGCCGTCTCCCCATGGTGCCCCTGCTGGCCTGGGACGGGGCGGGGAGGGGGGTTGGTCCTCCCAGGAGCTCCGGTGCTTCGGGAAGGACTCGGTCCCGTGGCCTTGGGGAATGATGGGGAAATGGGCTTTGTCACAAGAGCTGCCCTGTACCCAAAACAATGTCTGACCCTTAGGTCTGTCCTGGCATTGTCCTGCAGCAGAGGGGTCCCTGAAACCCTCTGTGACATAGGAGGAGGGGCAGGAAAGGGAAGGAGGGAAGGAAGGAAGGAAGGAAGGAGGGAAGGAAGGAAGGAAGGAAGGAGGGAAGGAAGGAAGGAAGGAAGGAAGGAAGGAAGGAGTGGAGAAGAAAGAAAGGAAGAGAAAAGAAGGAAGAAAGGAAGGGACAGAGAAAGCAAGAATGGAGGGAAGTAAGGAGGGATGGGGAAAAGGGTGCAGGCAGGGGGGAGCAGTGGTGGTGACTGGGGAGCACGAGGGTCCCTGGGAACCTCACCCCAGGTAAAGGCAGGGCTGCTGCCTCCTCAGTCACCCGGGCATGTCTCTCCTTCCAGCACAGTTAATCCAGACCCCAGCTAATCCTCTCGCAGGTCACTGGGAGCTCACTACATTTTGTTGACTTCTCAAATACATCTAGAATTAATTAAAAAAACCCAACTCTAAATTCATCCTGTGGCAAAAGCACTCAGCGTATTCAATGGGGCAAGCTGGAGGGGTGATGGAGGAGCAGCCTTTTCTGGTCCCACATGCTCAGCTCTCATTAAAAAAAAAGAGGATAGAAATTATTGAATGTAGTCAGGATGATCGGGAGGAAGACTTGGGATGGGAGACCAGGTTGGAGTTGGGCAGCGTGAACCTGCAGCTGGGCTGACAGGTCAGGTCTGCAAGGCCACTTTGATCCCATATGACTTCTAGTGACTATAGGGTTGTAAATATTGATCATTAACATTAACTGTTTGTGCCTTTTTTATTATTTCCCGTGTCTCTAAGGAGGGAAAGGCTCTCATGCTGACGGTCCCAGCCATGTGCAAGCAATCCTTTGGTCTGCTGAGGCACCAACAAACAACTGTGGCATTTGAAAAATCAACTTTGTGGATAAAAAATGGTTGTGCCCAGATTGGAGCAGGCAGAAATGTGCTGCTTGGTGTAAGGTGGTGGCACACATGGATTTGTGCCCAGCACCTGGGAGGTTTGGGTAGTGCTCCTGCTTGCAGTGTTGAGCTTCTGGAGGGATTCCTGTTTCCCGAGCTGAATTTGGGGAGCATTTCAGCAAAAGGCAGTCCAGGGTATCACTGTGAGCTGGGCTGATGCAGCCCCAGGCAGGCTGTGCCTGGCAATGCTCCCTGGTGCTGGTCACTGTGTAATGGAAAGGGTGTGCTTGTCCCAACGTGTCCCCAGGCGCTGGAGCTGATTGCAGGAATCGACTGCATCGAGCGGGCCAGCGGATCCGGCACAGCATGTACAGCCCGGCGGGTTCACCTCTGCCCCCAGGCAGGAGCTGCTGCCTCTGTGCTGCGAGGACGGGGTGTCCTGGGGGGCTCTGCACCTGATCCCTCACCACGTTGTTGCCCTGTGAAGGTCTCAGTGCCAGCAAGGTGGTTCCATCCCCAGTGACACATCCCATGGCGCTAAATAAGAGGTGACCTGTGGCAGGAGACGGTTTGAGGAGTGTTCCTGCAGTGCCGTCTCTTTGGGGTGCTTGGGATATGCCACAGGGCTTCTCCACAATCCTGTCCATTCTCTGATGCAGTCCTATGAGGGGCTGGGGGGGTCCAGCAGCCTGGCAGGGTTCCGCTGGGTTCCCCCGCCACGGGCTCACCTGCACTGAGGAGTTCACCCAGCTTGGGCCACTTCCCCCGTGTCCATGTCACCTCTCTCCCAAGCAAAGCTGAGTGTAGGTCCTTGACCCTGCAGCTGAGCCCTCCAGAAGGGACCAAAACAGCTCCCCCTTCCCCAGTGGCAGCTGTTCCTTCATAAGGCTTGGCCAGCAAAACCCATCCGTGACCGTAGATGGCTCCATGTCCCAGTGGATACGTTGGGAAAGTTGCTCCTCAGGACATCTGCCCCGAGCGAGTGCCTTCCCGGGGCCTTCTCCAACCAGCTGCACATTGGCTGTGTCCTCTCCCATCCTTGGGCAGGAGGACAGAGGTTAAATCCACATCTCCCTGTGCTTTCCCTTGACCCCAGAAGAGCCGGTGCTGGGAGGTCGGACGCTGGGCTGGGCATTGATCCATCTGGCAGGGGCAATGTGAACCGAAGGAGCTGCTTCCGGATGTACCTTTATTGATATCGGTGTCCTGAGGAGAACAGCTCTGCCTCCCTGCTTGCCTCTCCAGCTGCAGAGTTCATGAGAAAAAGGAGCTGGAGAAATTCCAATGCTACCCAAGGTTTTTCATCCACTGGAGTCGTTGAGGGTTCCACAAATGCTGCATCACCCCAGCAAGGTTTCCTCACTCAGTTTGTACTATGAAAGAACCAAATCTAAGACATTCTTCCTTCCTCCTCTGTGTTTTTTGGGAGCAGCCTGTCCATAGAAGGAAGAGTTAGGGCAGTGGAGGGGTTGTCACTCAACACGCACCCCATCAGGCCCACAGCCAAACAGCCCCTTGGGTCCCATTGCCATGAGAGGTAACGGCCGTGTCTTTGTTTTCTCATTGCAGAGCCTCTCACGGGATCAGCGTGGTGACGTGGCAGCCAAGACGAGGAATTTTGGGACTTCCCTTCCACCGCAACAGAATCTGGGGGGTGGGCAGGGGTGGGTCAGGGGGACACTGGGAATCGCAGGACCCTTCACCTTCACTGTGGGCTTGGCTCAGGGATGACCACAGGCAGAGTCAACCCTTACAGCATCGTGTCCTCCGAGGAAGACGGGCTGAGGTTGACCACCATGCCAGGTATCAACGGCTTTGGCAACGGGAAAATCCACACCAGGAGGAAATGCAGAAACAGGTTTGTAAAGAAGAACGGTCAGTGCAACGTGGAGTTCACCAACATGGATGACAAACCACAGAGGTACATTGCAGACATGTTCACCACATGCGTTGACATCCGCTGGAGGTATATGCTCTTGCTCTTTTCCCTGGCGTTTCTGGTGTCCTGGTTATTGTTTGGGCTGATTTTCTGGTTAATTGCACTCATTCATGGAGACCTAGAAAACCCGGGTGGAGACGATACCTTCAAGCCTTGCGTTCTGCAGGTCAATGGCTTTGTGGCTGCTTTTCTGTTCTCCATTGAGACCCAAACGACTATTGGTTACGGCTTCCGCTGCGTGACGGAGGAGTGTCCGCTCGCGGTCTTCATGGTGGTGGTTCAGTCCATCGTGGGGTGTATAATTGACTCTTTCATGATTGGTGCAATAATGGCAAAAATGGCCAGGCCCAAAAAAAGGGCCCAGACATTACTTTTCAGCCATAATGCAGTAGTGGCAATGAGAGATGGAAAACTCTGCCTGATGTGGAGAGTTGGGAACCTCCGTAAAAGCCACATAGTAGAAGCCCACGTACGAGCTCAGCTAATTAAGCCCAGGATCACAGAGGAAGGGGAATACATACCCCTCGACCAAATAGACATCGACGTGGGGTTTGATAAAGGCTTGGACCGTATTTTCTTGGTGTCCCCCATCACCATTCTCCATGAGATCAATGAAGACAGCCCCTTGTTCGGGATCAGCCGCCAGGACTTGGAGACAGATGACTTTGAGATCGTCGTCATCCTGGAAGGCATGGTAGAAGCCACAGCCATGACGACGCAAGCTCGGAGCTCCTACCTGGCCAGTGAGATCCTCTGGGGCCACCGCTTCGAGCCCGTCTTGTTTGAGGAGAAAAACCAGTACAAAGTAGACTATTCCCACTTCCACAAAACCTATGAGGTCCCGTCCACGCCACGTTGCAGCGCCAAGGACTTGGTGGAGAACAAATTCCTGCTGCCCAGCACCAACTCCTTCTGCTACGAGAACGAGCTGGCCTTCATGAGCCGCGACGAGGAAGAGGAAGACGATGACAGCCGGGGTTTGGAGGACATCAGCCCGGACAACAGGCACGAGTTCGACAGGCTGCAAGCCACAATAGCGTTGGATCAACGGTCGTACAGGAGGGAGTCGGAAATATGACTCTTGGTCCTTCCGCTGACTTTTCCAAGGGTATTTTTTTTCCTTCCTCTAATCTCTTCCCCTAAAACCCGCTCAAAATTATGCAGAACAATGCAAGTGCCATAGGAATGCTTGAGAAATTAGTCTCGTTCATAGTTTTCAGTTTCATCGCAATAACCACTGAGCGGTCTGCAGGAGGGGACGGTGGCAGCCCACGGCGCGTGTCCCGCGCCCGGCGCCCGCGGTGGGGCCGGCGGCTGCGGGGGGGATGGACAGACAGACGGACGGACGGATGGACGGACGGATGAAGAGAGGAGGGTCCGTGGGGCACGGGCAGGCGCTGGCCCCGCACGGCCCCGCGGGGCTTTGCTCCCCCCACGGGGAAAACGCCAGCCTTGTCTTGGAGCCGAGCACTGCGAGATCCAAAAAAGAGGAAATATCAGGAAACAAATCTTACTCTCTCTCTCTCTTTCTAGTTGGTTTTTTTTCCTTTTATTTTTTAACTGAGCAGCGACAACAAAAAAAATTGCTCCTTCGGCAGGCGGTCTGGTTCAGTTGCACAAGAACAACACTTGAAATAACATGCAACGTTAATGTACTTCTTTTTAATTTGGGGAAAAAATGGGGGAGGGAGGTGAGAGGGTTTTTAATTTTTTCACCGTACCGTTTGGGAGACTGTTTACCAAAATAATAATAATAATTATTATTATAATTATAACAATAATAATAATAATATTAAATCTGAAAGAAGTCATTCAGTATTTTTTAAAAATGAACAAGGGAATGAAGAAGCCACTGGGGTCCTTTGAGGGGGTGACTTGTTGGGCAGATGCAAGAGATAGAAGTCAAGACTGCTCCCAATTTTTGGGTGCTTATTTTCCACTGGCATGGCTTCATAGGCAGAAAACAGATGTAAGTGACTGGAGGTCCGTGGCAGAGAAAGCAAGTAGAGGAATTACTGGCAAAGGAGGTAATAAGGATAAGAAGGACTGTGATAGAATAAAGCATTGTAAACACAGTAATTAGCCAATATCTGGAAATACTGATTTTCAGGGTGGAAATGGGGTCTGGAACATCAGCTGCTGAGTGTTGGGTCTCCCCCAAAATCTCTGATGGGGAATTTATAAATTCCATCATGACTAGGACAAAGTTATGAGAAGCACAAAAAAGAGAGTGGAAAGCTGTCAAAATTGGGTATTATTTTCTCACCTTTCCAACCAATTTGGTATTTTTCTTCCTCGAAGAATATTTTTAAACGTGGAAACCAATGTGAAAGTCATGTTGTAGGGTTGCACTTGTAACACACGAGCTGCCTCTGTGCCAGGCTGGGATTTATGAATTCCTTATTCACCAGAGGGTCCTGCTTCAGAGGCAGATGTTTTTCCCAAAACAAGAGATGCCAGTCGAGAAAATCACCCCGTCTTGAGCTTCAACCCACCCCTGTGTCCCAGCCTCAAGGTGGATTGTGCCTTAGAGATGCGAACTCATCCCGCACCCCAGCCCTCCTCACAGCACCCCATTTGCATCCCCCCACTGGGGCACATTTCCTTTGCTCTGCAGCACCCACACCCCCTCATCCTCCGTGTTTTAGGCTGGTCTTGGTGACAAGCTGGCTTAGCTTTTGCTCCAGCACAGGGCAAACCAGCCCACGCATGGGAAGCCTTCACTCCTGCCCTGCTCCCCACTGTTGCACAGAGGGATGGAGTCGGGAAGATGCAGGTTGCGGGTCCCTTCATCCATCCGTGCTGCTCATTGGTGCTCTGGGAGCCAAAATCTGGCTCCCTGCTCCCTGTGGCCATGGGAAAAGCTTTGTAGCCGTGGGCATCCTGCATCTGACTCTGGGCATGGAGCCCTGGCAGCACCCATCCTTGAGAAGGGCTTGAGAGCAGGTTCCCCTGCAGTGTTTGGACTGTGATGGCCTCCTGGTGCTTTCCTCCCCCCAGCCCACGTCAGTGAAGCCATGTCCTGGAGCCATAACTTGCTGTGGTGTGTCCAAACACGGGTGGCAGAGGCAGGATTTGTCCTGTGCCCCCATCCCCATCTCCTTCTTGCCAAGGGCTCTAGAGATCAACTGCTCCAGGGTGTCCCCCTGCCCCGTGCCACCGAGCACTGTGTTGGGCACCGGGACTTCATCCCTGTGGAGGTTCTTCCCACCAGTGTCCATCACCGTCACCCCACGCTGCCAACCAAGGGGCTGCATCATTTTTGGCTGCCCCTAAAAACCAGGAGAAAACATCCCCAGGGGCAGCGCCGGGAGGCAGCTTTTTCGGCACTGAGTGCCCCAGCTGGGTTGTCCCCAAAAGTGGGGACACGTAGGGATGTGCCACTGAGCTCCAGCCATGGCATTTATGTTTCTGAGGCAGAGAAGGTGGATGCCATCCCATCACCAGTCCCTTTGCTCCCAGGGGGGAGGGTTTTACCCCCTGCTTTTTGCACCATAGCATCTGGGGGGTTGGGAAGGATGGAGGGGGGGCAGAGAGGTTTTGTGTGAGCACTACTTATTTATTTTTTTAAAAAGATGCTTTTAAGTGGTTTTAGGTTCTTTTGAATAAATAATAATTATTACAAAAAATAAAAAAGGTGCACATCTTGCTGCTGTAGAGTTCTCAGAGGGTTAATTTCTTTATATATATATATATATCACAGTAAATATTTGTATAAAAACAGAAGAGAAATAGAGATGTCTTTAAGTAAATTATTGCTTTTAAAGAAACTTCTATGATTGTACAGTGTTACCTGGGAGAATAGAATAATATATACAGATGTATTTTTAAACTGCTGTGTAGGAGGACGTGAACTGGGACGGGGAGTGCCCGAGGCTGAAAGGGTGAGGGGGTTTTGGACCCTCCCCAGACCCTGTTCACTCACTCCCTGCCCCAAACCCTGCTAGTGAGGGTCTAGCTCTGGTGAGACGTCGTAAATATACTGTATAGTCCTTGTCCTGGCCATGGACCACGCCGGTACATAGTGTATTAATATTATTTTTGCCTACCTGTGAGTGCTCTGAGCTACTGGTCTTTTTTCCTACCATCAGGGAGCATCAGGAAGGCTGCCCTGCCATAGTTTTAATTGCATAAATTGTCAAAGAGAGTGGTAAAAAAAGAAAAACAAGGTGAAGGAAGCCAGAGAGTGGTGTCTGTTTGGCACTTCCCTTCTCTGGAGGGGCTGGGAAGGCACAGGGCTGCTCTCGGTGTGGGGTTTTGGTGTTGGTCACAGCACGGATGAGCAGCATCCCTGTGGGAAGGGGTTTGGAGCTGAGCGAGGGGAAATGTCCCCCCCAAAACAGCCGCCGGCCATTTCCTTCAGCGAACCGGCTCCATCCTTGGAGTTAACTCCGGCATTACACTTGATCCTTGGAGGATGGCAGGAGTCCGAGAAAGGAGAGAGCTGCTAAACCTCTTGGGCAGCCTCCTGTAGGGATTGCCCTCAGCCGGGGCTCGGGGCAGCTCTGGCAGCAGCAGCCACCCTGGTTGGGGAGCAGGGGCTGGACCCGCTGCTGCTCCCACTTGGCTTCACCCCACAGAGATGCACCAGTGAGAGCAGGAAGCCACAGCCCTGCACCCCAAATCCACCTCTGGAAAGAGCATCCTGTGCCCTGCCAGGCGCAGGGTCCCCACTGGGCTGGGCAAGGGGTGCCCTGGGCTGGGGGCTGTCGGGACGAGCCTTAGCTTCTCACAACCCAGTTTAGTGCACTTAGTCTTTTCGGGCTGGGACAATCACTTAGCGCTCAACCTTTCGCGATTCGGTGCCTGCTTGACCTTCAAACCTTTTGTAGGAGATGATTTCAGAGCCACCTTTTCTATCTTTAATAAGGCAGAACAAATACGTTTATTTTTAAACCCTCCTGCTCTTTCCTTTCCTCTCGTGCTGACAACCAAAAGAATCCCCCGTGTGTGTTCCCCCCTCTCATTTCTTGCACACTGCAATGAGTGTGTGACAGCTGAGTGTGGCATTCTGGCCCCATCCTGCTCTCACCCCCCCCCAGCTCAGGAATGCTGCCATGGGGGGTTGGCACAGGGCAGGATCCGGATGCGTTATGAGCAGGGATGGGATGTGAGACGGTGCCCAACCCGATGCCACCCATCACCTTGTCCGCCAGCTGTGCACATCTGTCCTGCTGCCCACTCCCAGGGTGCCCATCTTTCCTCCATCCCCTCCCAAACACACCCCAGTGCTCCCCCAGGTTTGGTCCCATGTGGTTTGGGGGCCAGGACCCGGAATTAGTTCACAAGGGCAGGTTGGCAACTGGGAGCACTGGTTTCCCAGGGGTAAAACACTGAGTCTGTTCACTGGGGCGATGGTGGTTGAGAAGCCGAGGGATGCAATGAAGTATCTGTACCTTTTCCACCTCTGGTGTTTCTCTGTCTCATTGCACATATATTTGAGATATATGTGACAATGTATATATATATTTGTAAAATGTATTTCAGATGACAAAACTGGCTAATTTTATGTTATTTTAAATATATTATATATATTATATATAAGAGTCTCCAAAAGATATAAATAGACTAGAGAAAATAATATAAATATGTAATAAATGTATTTTGATCTATTTAAAATATCTCGCGTCGTGCTGTATATTTTAAAGATCACAGGGAAGTGTCTGCCTGTAGCCAACTTCCAGTGTGGTTCTAAGTCTGTCAGTTGTCACACATACAGGATGTATGTGGAGTAAACTTTGAGCAAGACTGGGGCCAGCAGGACAAACAGAGATTTTTTTTTTTAAGAGCTTTTTAGCAAATATCCATCCTGCTGCCTCTAGGTCGGAGCAGAAACCACGCACCTGCATTTTCCTTGTTATCCTGCAGGAAGGATGATTTTCCTCCCCGCATGGGAAGGGGCTGCAGGGATGCTCGGCAGCACGGGGGGCTCTGCAGGGTCCCCCCTTCCCGCATGGCCTCATCTGTGAGTACCACTTGCTCCACTGCACTTCCTGATGGGATTTATCCAGGGACAAGATCAGCTCAGCCATGCAGGGAGCCCGGAGATGGGAAAACGACCAGGCAGAACAAGCCCAGTCACCTGAGACTGACCCAACAAATCTTCCCGGAGCGACCTTGGTCCCCCTTGGGCTCCAGGAGGATTTGTTTCCTACGGGTATTGCCTCCTGCAGGGACCTCAGGGGACATCACACCGTGTCCAAGTGACAGTTTAAATGTTTTTAATGGTACGTCACGGCTGAAGGAGAGCGGAGAGAGTGTGTGGGATGCTATTTACGGAGAGGTTAATGGCCTGGTGGACACAGAGACCCTGTATTTGCCATCCTGGATTTTCCTCCTGGCTTTTACACCTGGCTGCCGCAGGGAACAGGGCTCATGCACTGAAATAACCCGGAGAAATTCTTAATCATCAT
Source organism: Neopelma chrysocephalum (assembly GCF_003984885.1). Classification (NCBI taxonomy): domain Eukaryota; kingdom Metazoa; phylum Chordata; class Aves; order Passeriformes; family Pipridae; genus Neopelma; species Neopelma chrysocephalum. The sequence continues at coordinate 3,373,440 of NW_020897722.1, forward strand.
TCCTCAGGCTGGTCATGGGTCTGAATCCGGGTTGAGTGACTGGTGGCTGATAGTTCCCACCCACAACTGATGGTCACTTGGGTCCCATTGGCTCCATCCCTTTCCCCATAAATAAGTTTTTTACCCATTAAAAAAAAAATCCCTGCCAGCCACTCACTTTAATCACCACAGAGAGGGCCAGGGCTAAGCAAGACTTAAGAACAAAGCCCATTTAATTTAGCAAAGGGGGATGCTGAGAGGTGACTTGATTACAGCATTTGTCATGGGTAGGATACACTTGTACAAAGAGGTAACTTAATCTACCAGGGAAAGGCATAATAACCACCTCTTCCTGGAAGCAGAAGCCAGACAAATCTATCTTTGAAATCAGGAGAGATCTTTTAATAATGATTAGCTATTAGAACAAGCCACCAATCTCTGTCTCTTAATGCCTTGAAATCTGGACCAGATGCTTTTCTGGAAGCTTTTCTCCTGCTGACGAGAGGGGCGGTGGCTCCTGAGGAAGGTAAGGGCCTGTTACGGGCAGGCAGGAGGTGAGATGGGAAAAACTCTACTCCAAAACACGGGGCTGGATCTCAGAAAGGAAAATGCCAGGGAGGACGTGGAGGATGCTCTGGCAGGGCCCTGCCAACATCTCTCCTGGGGACACGCACCGGCCCGTGCAGCAGCTTCCCACGGCTCCCGTGCCTCCGCTCCCAGGGATCGCTTTGCCACGCGGCTCTGACTCCTCGTGCAGCAGTTTGCACTACAAACCCCACCGCTTCATTTGTGGAAGCATTTAATGATTCAGGAGCCGGCAGCTCCCCGGGGATGGTTCCCACTGCCTCCAGAATTCCTCCCTCAGTGGCTGCTTGTAGCAGAAATCCCCAGGGAGCTGAGCTGGCGCTGGAACCACGGGAAATGTGCTACCAGGGTGTTCAGTCCTGGCTTTATTTCCAATCCAACCATCCTCACCTTTCGGGGTTAGAGCTGAACTGAGAGGTGGGAGCAGCAGGGATGGGAAGGCAGTGGGTGGCTCAGCAGGGAAGGACCTCCCTTACACCTCACAGGCACAGCTGAGGTGTTTTCGGCAGGGATTGTAGCCAATGGGATGAGGTTGGGGCTGTTTCTTAGCTGGCAACCTCCACAACATGTCTGTAAATGCTAAAACCCTCACTTAACTCAGCATTGCACCAGCCCTCACTGACTGTCCTCCTGCCTCTTTCCCTTCAGCCTCAGGGGATCAGAGCATCTCTCTGTGCCCTTGCAGAGGATTTTGGCCTCCCCAAAAGCAGGGTGGCTTTTCATCGGCTTGGATGAGTTTGACTCAAACCCACTGAAATCTGGGGGGGCCAGTCCCTTACCAAGAGGTAGAGAGCAGGCAGAGGGGCTGGGAGCTCTAAGTTCCCACCAGATCCCCTCATTTCAGAAGGATGAAGGCAGGAACTTTGCCCTGGTCACACTGGAGATGCTGCTCTTCCACCCAGCCTGGAGTCATCCTCTCTCCTGGCTACTCCAAGAACCTCAGACCCCAGAAGACCCTTCAAATTTGATCTCTTGCCCACCTGAGTTGCCCCAGTGCCATCTGGGGTGGCCGGGAGCATCTCGGGTACTGCAGGGCGAGACCCAGGGATGCTCCGGGTACCACAGGGCGATACCCAGGGATGCTGGGTTGTCTCTGGGGGTAACCATAGTAACGGAGCAGCATCTCTGCTCTCCTGCTGGCAATTTGCTTTTTCATCCTGCATTAAGGTGGACCCTCTCCAGCTCCTTTCTCCCCCTCCGCCTGGCTGGAATGGCAATGCCAAGAGCTCTCCCACTGAGGGGCCAGCTCTTCCACCCCATCCCATGCCAGGTTTCATCCCTCTGTATAACAGGATACTGTCAGGGAACCAGCCCCCAGCACTTTGCAGGGAGTCTGAGAAGGCAGCGGCTGGAGTTTCTCCTTAACAGAGATTTATTATTGTGAGTGGGACAAAATTAGGGGTTTCCTTACACTTGTTGTTAAAAGGTCACTGTCAAGGTTAAAAACCTTAAATGCTTTATTTTCTTTTAATTGTAAAATGCCTCTATTAGCAATAACACGATGGCTTATTGATATGGATTGGATTTTTCAGCGCTGAATGTAATTATCACTCGTTAAGTACTTTGTTCACCTTTCACATTTCTCCTCACTCGGGGAAGGCAAACACATGAGTCAGCGTCCCTTTTTCTGTCATTTTTAGGCAGTTTTCGGTGACAAGCTGTTGTGAATCAGCACAATGCTGCAAAGTTCAGGTCACAAACTCTCACCACGATGCTGCTCTCAGGGAAAAATGGTGATTTTAAGGAGGAGGTGAAGGACACCCCCTGTCCTGATGCCAGGCTTTGGGATAAAACCTCAAATTAATAAATTTGGAATCAAACTGGGCTTGATGGTGCTGATTTAAGGGAAAAAGCACAGAGAGGTTTCCAATGGGATATCAGGACTGTGGATGGAGATGGCAGAGACACATCCAAGGAGGTGGATCAACTCCCCTTCCCCAGCCAGTCAATGTTCCCTTTCCTCTTCCCCTGCAGCTGGCACATTTATTTTGGCAATACCTCATTAGTGTGTAATGAAGCCTTCCCCTCTTTGCCCGATGACCTCAAGCATGATTCCAGTCCCCCAGGCTGAGGCGTTTCTCGCTGTCCCCTTCCAGGCTCCCTGCTCACAGGGCTGCCACCCGAGTCTGGCTGGGGTGCCGGACACTCTGGGATGGCATTAGCGGGGGGATGACCCCAAAAGGCCGCTACCCGGGGGCTGGCATCCCCGCCCCGGGGGCTTGCTGTCCGTTTGGGTTCGTGGCTGACTCAGCCCCAGATGGCTGCTGCGAGCGCTTATGTAACGGCGTGTTTTGGTGGGGGCCGGGGACGCGGTGCGCGGCGAGGAGGTGGGCGCGGGGGCGAGGGAGGGAACAGAGCTAAAGATAAGCCTGGCAGCTCTGACAGTGCTTTGCCGGGCCCCGCGGGAGCCGGCAGGGGAAAGGCTGCTGGGGATCGGGCACCGAGCTCGCAGCTACTGCAGCGGCGGCGGCACCGTCCCGTTCCCCATCCCATCCCTGCATCCCGCTTCCAAGTGCTGCCTCCTCCCTGGGACCCGCCGGGCGCAGCCACACCTCACCCTTGCCAGGTTCACCTCCCTGCAGCCTCTGCTCTGCCTCCCACAAACAGACCCCAAACAACCACTTTTCTTTACAACAGGGTTTTTTCCCCTACAACTGGGGATTCCCCCCTCCCCCCCCGTTGTTTCATGATTTGGGTGCAGCAGGGAAGTATTTTGGTAGCTGAACTGAACCAAACTGCATAGAGACTCTCCAAATCCTCTATCTCCATCAGTCCCTCTCTTCCTCCCTCCCTCCCCTCTGCTCCCCTCGTGTCTGCTGACCAGCACTGGAGCTTGCAGTGGGAACAGAAAACTGATGTTATTTCTCTTAAAGGGATGTTTTGGGTGACCTTTGACCTCTGTAGAAGTCTTCCTCTTTCGCTCAGTTTACAATTTCAATGTAAACACAAAGATGACCTTTGTTTTATGGGAGTTTTATTTTAAAGCTCTGCAGATTTGCTAAATAAAAATGATTCTAATATGAAGGATGGGTGTGATGGCTCTTCTCAGGTGGGGTAGCTGCAGGGCTTGAGGCAGGTCATTAATAACCTGGAACCCTGCCTGGGTGGGTGCTGCATGTCCCTCAGTACTGGAGTTGAAAACCCCCATGAGATCCCCAGGGACGGCATTTATTTGGCTGGAACTGCCTTCCAGAGGAGTCTTGCCCAACTCCAACAGTGCTGAACATGGATTTCATCCCCAAATCCCTTCTTTGCCTTCCATCAGGCTGAACACACGGGTACACGGCAACCCCAAGAAGCCTCGGAGGCTGCTTGAGAGCTCTGGAGCAAGGCAGATCCCTTATCCCTGGAAGGATTCTGGGTGGCTGGGGGTCTCTACTGCAGGAGAGATGGAGAAGGGCCCTGGCCATGTCCTGGTGAGCAGGACATCATCTGCTGAGCACTCCATACGGCAGCAGCACACTGACACAGGGTGTGGGGTCGACAGCAGGAACAGGCTCCGTGTCAGCAGGAGCAATTCCGTGGGCTGGGACCAGCGCTCAGATGGTGGCGGGAAGTCCACAGCTCCCAATAATTAGGAGAAAAACTAAATAAATCCCTCTGCAGAAGACAATGTTTGGGGGGAGAAAGCTCAGGCCTGGGCTCCTGCCAGCGATGGATTTGCAGAGCGCTGCCGCCCACGCGGGATGGGACCAGAGAGGGGCTTTGTCCCCGCAAGGTCAGGGTGACAAGGCTGCGGTGGCAGCGGTGACAATCGACATGCAAAGGGATAGTGGTGGCCATGGTGGTGGCAGAGGGGTCAGGTGGCTGCCAGCCCGGGTGGTGGGGGTCTGGGTGCCCCCTCACATGCGTGCCACCCCCCAGCCAGCGCAGGTCTCCATCCCACAGCCCCCGGCGCAGAGAGGACTGGATTTAAGGGGAGCAGGAATCTGGGGATTACTCCGCCGGAGTCTGACCAGCCAAAAATTGTTAAAAATCAGAATATCCGTAGCTCAAATCCAGCTTAAAAGTCAAACCAATCATCCAAACCATCTGCCTCACCATTGAAGATAATACTACTTTTATTGTTTCCTTAAGCTGCTAAGCAGCTTTTCAGCAAGAAAAACCCTCTCTGCCGGGACATTTGTGGCGGTGGGATGGCACGGTGGCCTGCCCAGTGGTGGCCAGGTCCTGCTGGGATGGGGAAGCAGGGCAGGATGTGTTGACACGGAGGATGCAGTGCTGGGATGGGAGAGCAGGGACTTGTCCTGGGGGCTAAAGCAATTCTCCACACCCCAGTGGGGATAACCATTCACAGCTGGCTGCCATCACCTCCCCAGGAAACCCGCTGATGGAGGAGCAGTTGCAGTCCCAGCTCTCCTCCAAGACATCCCAAAACTTTCTGGAGGCTCCAGCAGCTGAGGGTGAGCCTGTAACAGGAGCTGCTCTTGCTGCTGCCCACCTGACCTTCTCCCAGGGGTATTATTAGCCTGCCGAGAGCAGCCAGCCCCAGCCACAAGCTTTCCATCTGCAAGTCCTCCCTGGCTGTGGGCCAGGGAGAGGAGCAGGGCATGATTCTCCCCATTTCCTCAGGGGGATCATGGAATCCCAGAATGATTTGGGCTGGAAGAAACCTTTAAAGCTTTTTTAGTTCCAACTCCCTGTCATGGGCAGGGAACACCTTCCACTGGACCAGGTTGCTCCAAGCTGCATCCAACCTGGCTGGAATATTTTCAGGGATAGGGCAGCCACAACTTCTCTGAGCAACTTGTGCCATTGCCTCAACACCCTCACAGGGAAGAATTTCTTCCCAATGTCCAATATAACTGTTTCTATTCCCATCTAGAGCTTCTCCAGGTGACAAAGGTATCATCTATCCTGCCCTTAACTGACATCCTGGCAGATAAACATCCCCTTCACCCATGAATTTCCAAACAGGACATGTATGAGTATGAGAAGGCCAGGCTGGAGGGGCCTTGGAGCAGCCTGGTCTAGTGGAAGGTGTCCCTGCCCATGGTAGGGGGTTGGAACAAGATGAGTTTTAAGGTCCCTTCCAACCCAAAGGATTCCAGGATTCTGTGATTCCATGAAAAACTCTGGGCCATGTTATTTGCCCACATGAGAGGGCAGGACACGTGCTTGGGCTGAAGTTGTGTCTGGAGTGAAAATTCACTGATGTCTGTGAGTGTGTGAGTCTGCACTGATGCAGTAAGAGCACAAGCACTCGTTAATGAAATCACCCCAGAGTCTCTGACATTATCCATTCATGTTGCTGACTGGATGCTCCTCCTGGCTTCACTCAGGACGAGTTTGCTCAGAGAGACTATGATCCCATGGGAAGACATACCCCAAACAATCTGAGTTGTCCTCACATGGAAATAACGAAGGAGAAAGAGCTGATAGATCAGCAACCAGCAAGCCAACAGGAAACTGCGCTTCTATAGATCATCCAGCTTTTACTTTGTCTGATTTTAAGTGCCTGGCAGTGAGCTGGCCCTTCCTGTCCCCTGGGAGAGGCAGAGTGCTGCCAGCTCACAGGAGTGTCCTGGGATCTGCTAGCTCCACTGCAGAGCCTGAGCTCCCAGTGCCGTGTGGTTACTGGAGCCACTGGTGTCACCTGTGAAGGGACTTTGCAGCTGGCACAGGACATTTCACTCCAGCTCAGTACAACAACTCGGGGGCCAGGACATCCTCCCCCGCCTGCCCCATGTCTCTGGTAAGGTTGGCTCTGATTTTGTTGCTCCTTTTGAGGACTCCCCTGGATGTTTAGCTCCTTTGCAGCACCTGACCAGGGCTCAGCAGGGAATGTACCAGGTTCCAGGGATGGCTCCATCCTTCCCTGCTGCCTGGTCTCTGCCCAGGGCTCGCCTGGGGGACCTGCCTTGCAGCTGCCAAAGCCACATCACTGATTTTTAATTAGGGAGAGCTGCAACTAGTGGAACACAGCAGAGTGAGAGGAGAAGCCCTGGCCTGTCAGTCTTGGCTGCAAGGTCCCTGACACTTTCCCTAATCAGCCCAGAAAGACACGTTGCCTTGACCGTGACAGTCCAGGGAGTGGAGGGTGCATCAGACCTCGCTACAAATCCCAGCTGGATTTAGCTCCTGTGGGCTAAATGCCTGCAGAATATCACCCAGCAGAGCAGTCTGGAAGTCTTCCCAACAAGAAAACTGATCTGATGGGTGATATCCACAGTTTTATTTCTCTCTCTCTCTCTGTGTGTGTGTATGTGTGTGTGTGTGTGCGTGTGTGTGTCCTTTCTTCACACAACAATGCAAAGGTTGTGCTGGGAGTGCAGAATAGGATGGTGCTTTGCTCCTGCATCCCTTCCATCGGGTGTTTCCAGTCCTGTGGATGAACACAGGCTCTTTGATCTCCACATCAGGCACATCCAGACACACTGATCCAGGGAGACGCAGCTGGGAGGCACCGGCAGGGTCAGACCCTTGGAGCTGTGTTAGGCTCAATGCAGCTGTTGCCAGAGGGGTCCATAGATTTCCATATGCTCCCACATCATTCATCCTCATCCTCCTGCTGCAAGAGGGATTTGCTGCTCCGAGCTGCAGAGAGCAGGTCCTGACGGACAGCGCTGTGCCTGGGCTGCAGATCCCACCGGTGCCATTTCCGAGATGCTGGCAAGCATCCCCTCAAGAGGAAAGAAGCTCAGCCAAGCCTGAAATGACCTGCTGGGCCAGGGTAGGCTCCTTCCACTCTTGAATCGTGTGCTGAGATTTATATAAAAGGGGATTCTTTGCAGGATGGCCTGACCCACAGAGGGTGAGGTTCGCTCACAGGTGACAGCTGGAATACCCCCTGGAATATTCCCCAGGATCAGGGTGAGCCCCAGCCTCTGTCACAGAACACTTGCCTCCCTTTGAGGTCAGGCTGGACTCGTGTAGAGTCACACGAGTGATGCTGCACATTCTCCAGACACAGAGTGATCATGCGTGTGATGCCACACATGCCTGGTCCCCCAGCTGGGGCACAGCACCCTCATCCCTCTCCTCATCCCACACCTGAAAAATTAATGCCATGTTCCTCTATTCCCACAGTGCCACTCGCTGAACAGACCCCAGCCCTCTGTATCCCCGTCTCCCCAGACCCCAGTGCAGCTCTGCCCCCTCTCCAGCACAGAAGCCTGTGAGCTTCCTCCAGCCATGGCTGCTCCTGTGCATTTCCCGGACTTTGATCAACTCCAGGCTCCTCTCTCTTCACAGCCCCATGGGAAATAAAACCCTCCAGTGATGCAGATTGTTTCCAGCTGATGGAGAAAGCAGAGGGTGAACCTGCAGGCGAGAGGGCTCTGCTGAAGCTGGGGATGGAGCAGGGATGGAAGGAAGGTGTCCCTGTGTGGCCAAGGATGTTGGCAGATTTGACTACCTTGCCAAATTAGCCAACTCCAAGGTTATCTCAGCCACATCTGCCAGGCTGACTGCTTTTCTGGGACAGCATGGGGGCACTGGGAATGAGCTGGTGCCTTGGTCACTGCTCAAACAGAACCCAGCATGGAAACCCTGTGGAATAAGGCAAGCTCAGAGATGGAGACATTGCACTGGTTCTTGTGAAGCTGGGCTTTCCTGGCTCCACCACAGTGCTTTCTGTGCCTCCTTGGTCGCCTCCCTTAACGTCCATGACTCAATTCTGTCAGAAACTGGTTTCCAGCTCATAATCCCAGTGCCAAAGCACAGCCACTGGTTTTGATTCCCCAGACCGCATTGCAAAGCTCTAAGCCAGGACAAGTGGGATCCCCCGCAGTCCTCACACTGAGAGACATCCCTTCTCCCACGAGGGGTTTCCAGGGCAGGCTCATCCAAGGGAAAGGATCCCATAAGGAGAAGCAGCCCCCCTGCCTGCCCACCCCTGCTCCATCAGCCCTGCCTGCTCGGGGCTCCCATGGACACGGGCACACACGGGGCTGCAGGACGGGAGGTGCCAAGCGCTCCTCGGGCACCGTCACCTGATCTCCACAACCCGCTCCAAGCTCGGACAAAAATAAACCCGGGAGCGCTGCAGCGGAGCCGCTCTGGCAAGGCGGGCCCGGGCTGAGCCCATTGTTCCAGTGATAATGCTGGTTCCAGTGACTGATCCCAGAGAAATGCAGATATTCCCCTCGCGCCTCTCCAGCCTCCCACTGCGGAGAAACTGTGGCTTGGGAGAGGGTGGAAGAGCAAAGGACATGTTTTTTTTCCCCACCATGTGAATTTTCTTGTTGATAGAAGGTTCCTTCCTTGTGGGCGAGGCTGGTTTCCACAGGGATTATTTTTTTTTCATTGGAAATTTTAATTCGTTGAAGTAGAAGGGCAAAAAAACCTCCCACCTTGTATCCTGAAAATGTAAAGCCTGAAGCTCTGGCTTCTCTGGTCCTGGCAGGGCCCATCATCCCTGCTGTGCAGCCTCCTTTTGCTACATAAAATTGGCATCTCCTTGCAGCTTCCATGGTGCTTCCAAGCATGTGCACAAATATCCATGGAAGGCTGTGCTGAGGCCTGCCAAAACTTGTTTCAGTTGTGGCCTAAGCTAGTGCTCGGTTGCAAGGGTACAAAGTCAAGGCAGTAGGTGTGGCTTTGGCAGGACAGAGCTGGAGTTGTGTGGTGACAGAGGGGACACCACAGGCTCCCACTGCAATGAGGGCTGGGGAGGACCAGCAATTTGGGGTCTTCAGCACTCAGCCAAGACACATCTGAGACAAGCCAGCCCTGAAGGGGGGATTCATCACCTCCTTGCTGCATCCTGGGCTTTCACGTCCCCCTGTGGGGCTCTAAAGTTGCCCTCACACCCCTGATTTCTCCCGTGATGCAGAAATACTGGAGAGACTCTGCCCCAGAGGATCTTCACCTGCAGCCACCCCAGCCCTGAGCCTGCCCAAGCTCAGGATGTGCCCCAGCCCTACATGAACAGCCCTAGGAAGGCTTTGCCACAGGAACCCCCCACCAGCAGAACCAAAATATGGGCATCAGCTGCACTTCCTCATGCTCCAGGTGTCCAAGTGGTTTCCAGGGCCCCTGTCCTGAACAGGAGACATCAAAGCCCCTCCCAAGCCCTCTCTTTCCAAAGAGCCCAGCGTGCTCGCAGCCTGGCACAGCGATCAAACGGGAGGAAAAGCTGGAGCTGAGCAGAAAACTAAGGGAGGAGGCAGCAGCAATATGGTCCTGGAGATAGCAGGAGCACAACCCCTTGGCTTCCATTCCCTGTTGCTAACCTTGTTTCCCAGGGTGCCTCCAGCTCCGAATGCCTCGGCTTTGCACAGAGCCAATCTCCTGGAGTTCCCTGGGCCACAGCCCCATCCACACCACGTGAGGGACAGCTTGAACCCTGGAGCATCCACCAAAGAGCCTCCTGCCTCTCCCAGCAATGTGTTGGGGAACCCACAAGGCTCCAGGATAATCAGCAGCTCTCCTGGGACAGTTCCTGCCTTCCTCCATCACATTGGATTTTGTCCCAGTCACCTAAGCCTGACTCCTCTCACCCCCTCCCTCCAGGCCATACCTGGTTCTTCTTCTGAAGGCGTCATGACTTCACAGCCTATTTTTATCCAGCCCACTGCTAAGTAAAACCAGAGTTGACACTGGCTGTTGGGAGAAAAAAAAAAAAAAGAAAAGAAAAAAAAAAGAAAACAAGGCATTTTTCTCATTGTGTGGGAAAAGATCCATGGGTTGGGTTTTCTTTTTCTTCCCCCTTAACTTGGAGATCTCCCAAAGCAAACAAGTGCTGTTAACTGGAAAATAGGATGATTCACCAGTCCCCTGGGCAGATGGTACCCGGGTCCTCTATTCTCCAGCTCCTGGCAAGGGAAAATGCCCCCTGTAAAACTTAAAATAAATCGTTGGTCCTGTATCCATCACGGGATCTGCTTTGCAAAGCCAACACATCTTCAATGACCTCCTGCATGTGCCCAGACCACTTGGTTCATTCCATCTTTGTGTCCTGCCTCAGAGGGGCAGTTTGGGGTGTGCAGGGACACACCAGCGGCACAGGAAGTTTCCAAAGGTTGCAGCCTGCCTGTTGGTGCTGGAAGCCAAGCAATGTGCTGGGTTACATCCCCAAATGAAGGGATAGAGCAGCCTTGAGCTGCCCCAGGAGCCAGAGCAGCGCTGTTGCTGCGTGACAAGGTGTCTCTCCCTCCGTGGAGCATCTGCCACGCGATGCCCTTGCTCTGGGGTGGTGAGGAGATGCTGACACATGGAAAAGTTGGCCAGGAGATCCCTGTGGGGGAACAAACAGGGGGGCCAGAGCAATGAAGCAACACTTATCTTCCCTGCAGCCTCTAACATGTGCCACTGAGAGACCGTTCTCTTCACGATGTGACTCAAATTCCATCTGGATAGTGCAGGAATCTGCTGTCCTTCCCAGAGACAAGAAAGGCCTGTTTATAAATGCCCCTAGCTCCTCCCTTCCAGAGGCAATGGGACCTCTCATTATTAGTACATTGCCCTTCCAGAATCCCAAATCCTGGCCCCACCAGCAGCGAGGCTGTGCCTGCCAGGAGGCCTCATCTCAGGCGAGTGCTGAGTCGGGGATGCAGCACAGTGAGGGGCTCCTGAGGGATGTTGGGGCACCACAACCCTTAAAGTACATTCCACAGGGAAAGTGCTGCCCATTACCAGTGTCCTTTCAAGGCAGGAGCTGTGATAGTGGTGCTGGAAAAGGTTAGGGTTGAAATGGGAGCTGAGGGTTTTGGGGTGATCCATGAGTGAACTGTTGCCTGTTGAGATGGAAGTTCCTGGACATCAGGAGCAGGGCAGTGTTCACAGTCTGCCTTTCCCTGCCTGGGACATTACAACAGCAGAGCAACCCAAAGCACAGGCTGAGAGGCCAAATTCCCAGCACTTTAAAATTCCCCCTTGGAAGCTTTTTTGGCTTCTGGAGGCCTGGGTTATTTCTGGATGCACTCGGCAGGAGTGTTTTTCTCTTGCTTCATAGCAGGGATGAACAAAGAGCTCAGCTCTCTGCCTGCACAGAGACAGCCCTGCTGCCCTGACAGCACCCACATGAGCTGTGTGCCCTCCACTCTCCCTGCTCTCCAGGCCAGAGATGAGCTTCCCAGGGTGGGGATCAGCTCATGAACTGTTCCCTGTGTGAGCCACGTGAAAGTTACTTCCTTCTTCTCATCTTTTTTCAGCCCAAATTGGCCAGCAGCCCCCACTCCTCACAAGGGGTCTGTCCTGTTCCCTGGACTTCCTCCTGTATCCCTTCTGGAAGCAGGTCAGAGACTTTCGGGTTGCAGAAATCCTTCAGCTCCTAAGAGAGCTCTTGGGACAGAAAAACAAGGTTTCTTTAGCAAGCCAGTGATAATAAGCCTCAAAATAAGCGACAGCCAATTGTGGTGTCACCTCATTGCCCACATTGCCACAGCTGCTCTGGGCATTTTTATCAGCTTTGCCCTCCTCTTGTTGCTTTTGTATTTTTATTCAGATGCACCCACTCACCCCCCTCACACCTTGGGGTGAGCAGCAGCCACTGCCTTGGTACCCACTCCTCCAGCTCTGCCTGACTGTGGGGCTGTGACAGCTGCCAGGTCACCCCTGGGCATGTCTGCAGAGGGATTAACGGGAGGAATCCCATTTTTTTAATGCCAGATATATTGAATAAATTGTGCTGTTACAGGTTTATGAGGAAAACACAGGCAGCACCCAGGAGTCCTGATTCAGCAGCGATGTGGGTACCCCGGGGGCAGGAGGTGTTTGGGTCTGGGGGTGAGGGATGGTTTTAGGGCTCCTCTGAATTCCCCCCCCGCTCCCAGGGAGGGGGCTGGGAAGGGGTGGCTCTACAAAAGGCTCTGATTTTGCACAGAGTGGAAATGGAAGGGTCAAACCCACTCAGTCCATGAAGCAGACTGGTCCCATTCCCCTCCCAGTCACCACACATGTGGTGCTCAGCTGCAGCAGCAGGAAGAAAGGGTTGTAGCCCCTGCTCTGCGCCACCCACCAGCAGTGCCTGCTCCTCCAGCCAGCTGGACAAGCACCCAGGGACCATGGGCTGAGTGCTCCTTGGGGCAGGGGGGTGGGCAAGGCACTGAGTGAGGGAGATGGGGGCAAGAGATGAAGCAGTCACCTTAACCCTGGCACCTGGAGCAGGGCAGGTGGCCGGGACAAGGCGGGTGGTCCCTGGTCCTCACCACTGGAAAGGGCAGAGGTGTCCCCTCTGAGCCTCCATGTGGGGGGAGCTGGCAGAAGTACAAACATCCCAGGGCTGGGATTTGGGACTGCCAGGGTTCACTCTGGCCACAAACTCTTCCTGGCCTGGCTGCAGCTCAGAGAACAGTGATCTTGCACCTGTGATCCCAAACTGCCCCAACTCACCTCAAACTCAGCCCCAGGGACTCCTCGCTTGGATCCAGTCCCCAGCTGAGCCACTGACACCTGGTAGACACCAGTTAAGATCTTTCCAGCAGGCTCAGGGCAGCTGTAGGGTCCCTTTGGTCCTATCCCAGCCAATTCACAGTGGCAGTTCCTGTGGACAGTGGGGACAGAGAGCCTCTGTGATGGTGGGGTGGGAAGGTTGTGCCTCCTGTGCAGAGAGGCCACTATGGCATCAGGCAACCCCAGCCACCCTCACGCCACTGCAATCACTGCTACTCCTTTGGCCTTTCCTTGCCTGGACCTTGCTCACAGAAAAGGGGAATGGGAGAGTGGAGAGAACAGCCCATTTTAGCCCAAAATCCCGGTGCAGACACATCTGGAAGAGACCATTTCTGCCACAGGCTTCTCACAGAACAGCCCTCAGATCTAAAACGAAGTCCAGCACCAATCCCCAGGAGGTGGCAGGAGACATGGGCACTGTCCTCGTGCCCCCACTCCCCCACACTTCCTGCCTCTGCCATCAGCTGCTGCTCTCCACGGAAATTTGCCCTTTGTCCCCTGATAACAAACCCTGCCCAGCAGCACTTCAGCCTCCCAGCATCAATCCATCTCCCAGCCTTAGTGTCACGAGTGCATCATGGAAAATGGTATCGATCCAGCAAGGTGGTGACTTAATTTGAGGGCTCTAATGAGGCAGTGATTTAACCAAAGGTAAGTAGAGCTGCTGGGTGCCCTGTGCCGGGGGGGACCTGGCTGTGCTGTTGCCCAGCTCCTCGTGTGGGAAGGTGCCTCCAAGGACACGTTGGTGTTAGGGAAGGGTTGGGGTTGTGCCCAGAACTGAGTCAACATCTCATTGTGCTGGGGTATCCAGGCTCTTGATCGTGCCCAAAGTCACAGGGGAATTCAGATCCAGCATAACCCTCTCAGCATCACTCTCTCTTAGTGCTCCCCTCCATCTCCTGGCTCCTTCCTCCCCATCTCCTGGCTCCTTCCTCCCCACCCATCTCTTAGAAGCCTCTTAGTGTCAAGTTAATGTACTGTTTCAAAACAGCATGTCCTGGTTCACAAAAGGGTAGAAAACTCAGGGGAGAGCACTCATTAGGAGACTTCCAGCCTGCCACCAACTCACTTTACATCCCTAATAAAGTCCTTTATTTCAATTTCCTCATTAATGCACTGCATTAACACGATCACTCCTCAGCTCAGATGTATTTGCCCTCCCTTCCCTCAGGCCATGCAGCTTAGCTGTCTGGACATCTTGGATCTCCAGGGCCTCTGGGACACAGCCAGGACAGAACTGGGTGTCTCTAGGACTAAATTACTGCCCTGGGATGGAGCAGAGCCCCAGCTGTGTCCAAAAGCAGCCAGGAGGGCGATGGGGCAGCCGAGCACTGGCTGAGGTGCTTCTCACCCGTGAGCAGCCAGATACAGACAGTGCAAGGAGCAAAAGTACAGCCCTTACTGACCCAAGGGCTGGCCAATGTGTCCTCTGTGGCTCAGGGTAGCTCTCACTTACACCAGCAGCTCAGTTTGACAAAGCACCAGGGTGATGACTTTAATTCCGAGTCCTCTCCTGCTGAGGGCAATGATTTTTCCAACCACCCTGACCACAAGCTCACAATAACAGTCTCTACTGTGCTGAGCCCAACAGAGCCCTGATCCTTCCTGGATTCCTAAGATACCACCACCATCCTCTGCTCCCTCCAGAAGTGTTTCCTCTCCTCAGCTGGAAGCAGGTGCAGAATCCAGATAACTCTTCTTTCTGTCCACAAAGGAAACAGGGCGTGAGAACAGCCCTGTGCACGAGCAGGATGACAGCCCTGCTGATCTCAACTCAGGCTGCAGATGACTCTTCCCTGCTCTCTGCCAGGCCTGGGAAAGTGAAACACTGTGAACAGAAAACAAAGGCTTAAATGTCCCTAAGCCAGTGATCCCAGTGATGTCTCAGCACACCCTAACAACAAGGGTCTCCTCCTCCTCACAGCTGGTGGAGGTAGGACACAAACACATGTTGGTGTGACTGTCCCTGCCTCCAGGACTGTTGCTGTCAGCTAAAAGAGAGTCTCAGCACATGAAGAGAAATATATTGGATGGGGCTTGGAGCAACCTGGTCTCATGGAAGGTGTCCTCACCCATGGCAGGAGGTTAGAACAAGATGAGCTTTAAGGTCCCTTTCAACCAAACCATTCCATGTTTCTGCTCCTCTCACCAGGCATGGCAGGCACTGGTATCTCTGGGACACTGCAGAGCTGTATTGTCCTGTGAGCTCTTGGTGTAACCAACCTCAGCACCATATGAGGGTGCCATTTCAATGGTCTCAGGAGCAGGTGACTGGAAGCAACATCCTGAGGTTCTTCCCAGCTGTGTATGAGCATCTTCCTCATCCTTCTGCTCCAGAAGATCCAGGTAGTGAATGTGGATCCCCATGGAGAAGTGTAGCACAGGCCTGACACATATGTAAAAAAAAAAAAACACCAAGAAGCAAACCAAAAGAGCCCAACAATGCATCTCTCAGCATTTCTGTCTCTAGCACTTCCCTCCATTTCCTGGCTCCTTCCTCCCCAACAACAAACCAGAAAAGCTTCTGGAACCTGGGAAAGAATCACAGAGTGAAGAAAAGAGGGGTAAAAGCTCTCTGCTTTCTAGTTCTTCATGCAGGAACCAAGCCTCGCAGATCCAGATCTCCTGTGTCTGCCCTTCATCTCCTGGGCAACTTCATCCCTTGCCACACAGGAAAAGTAGCCCAAGAGTGGTCCCCAAGAGGAGGGTAAGGGAGGGATTTCCCACTGCACTCTTTCCTCCCACCCATCACCAGCTGCAGCTGGCCAGGACAAGGAGCAGGGCTAGCGGGCTTTCCCTGTGAGCAGGGACCGGAGACACCGGTGGTTACCCTGGTTAACCAGACTTCCATGGTTACCCACCAAACCCAATCCCCTTGTCTCTGCACATTCACCAAGCAGTCACTGCTTCAAAGACACGTTCTCCCAAACACCCTCCCTCCCTCGCCGCCTCCTGCGAGCAGAGCCTCGTACGTCAGTGCCTGAGGGGGAGAACCCGTGGGCTGGGCACCGAACTTTGGTCTGCGTGGGAAGCTCCCCGCACGCAGCAGTGAGGGCGAAGTTTAACAAGGATGTTCAACAGGATCCAACAGCTTAAGAAACCCCAAGATCTCTCCCATGGCGACTGGATGCGTTAAGGCAGCAGTAACTCGTCAGGAATGCCAAAAGGAAAGCTGGGGTGATGCGGGGAGGGGAAGAGGGACTAGAAGAGGATGAAGAGGATGGAGAACAGTTGACCCCTGTCTTTTCTCACTCTTTGGTATGCAAATCAAATTTCCCTTTCTAGGAGCAACAAAAAACCTCTACATCTTGGCTGGGCTTAGAGAGACAAGGCTAAGGCACATCCATGGAATAACTGCCTCCTGCAGCCAGTCTGAAATTGCACCTTACAGCATATCTCACACTCCCATCTACATCCCCAGCAACCCCCATTTTAAACCCAGTCAGCACTGGGATTCCTCTGCAACCACGAGCTGCAAATAGGTTGCTGGGAGAGACAGATGCCAAAGAAGAAAGGTTAAGCAGACATTGTGCTCTGAGTGGGGAAAAAGAAGGATCCAATTCAGCTTTGCAGTTTCTAAAACAGTCTCATGAGATCCTGAGTGAAGTGTGCACAAGCAGTTTTGGCAAGGAGAAACAAAAGGCCTGAGAGGAGTGAGAGGAAGGATGAATGAACAAAAGACAGGAAAGCTGCTCACATTTTCAATTCCTGAAGTTCACTCGTCTCTCTTTTAATGCCCAAGCCCTTTTCTTCATGAGGCACCTTTGGGAAAGGTAGGAAATGGGGGGTGGGAGATTCACTACTGCCGGTTTTAGCACTAGATCCTATTAACTACAAAGAATGGGAGCGAGGAGAAATTCCCAAGGCGAGAAAAAATCCATCATTAATTGACAGGTCCCTGGGGGGCTGGAGCGGAGATGTTGAGCTGAATTCAATTACAGACCTGGTCAGAACCAAGCAGGAAGATGTGGCTTCTTTCACTGTGTCAATTAAAGAAGCGACTGGGAACGATAGACTTCTCTGCACCGCCTCTGACCCATGAGTCAAAACATGCCTCCATCCGGCACTGCCTGATGGCTCCACGGCTCCCACTGGGAACAGATGGGCTCATGGGCAGTGCAGGGATGCCAGAAGGCCTCCTTAGAGGCTGGGCACTCGACGAAACCAGGCCTTGTGCCCTCTGCAGAAATTGCTGTTCTCTGCAGGAAGGTGGCATCGCTAACAGTAATTAATTTGCAGCCACTGTGCTACCTGAGCAGAACCGAGCTCTGTGTCACTGAGCCAGCAGCTCGCTCACCAGATTTTGGGTCTCTGTTTAGCAATTCCCTTAGGAAACTAGGAAATAACTGCCCACGTGAGGAGAGACAAGGTGGAGAAGCTTTCAAAAGGTATTTGGGCACTAAAAGCTCCATGTCAAATCACACCCCCCTTCCTGTTCGATGGAAGCGGGTCCAGCTCCACCCGTACCACCTGATGCCGCACTGTTTGAACCCTCCAACTTTCAGACCCCAGTACAGGAGCAAAAAGCAGATGCCAGGGAATATCATATCCTTTTCCCTTCACTGTCCTCCATGTTGGGCTAGGTTGGGGTATCCCTAATTTCAATCTTCCATCATTTCCCCTGCAAGACCATCACAAGGTTAAGAGCTCCCAGACATGTAGAGTTGTCCTGGCTAATCCATTCACCTTCTCTCTTCCTCCTGTGCCTTGATCTTCCCCCCACGGCTCATCTTTAGCCCTAGAACAGCCACTGATAGAAGATAAACCAGCAGCACTCTGCATTTCAAACACTATGAAAACAAAGCACGTGGAAGAGGAAAAAAAGCACTCCCCTCAGGAAGGGGCTGAGAGAATTTGCTGGGTGATGTCTTAAATGCAAAGTGTACATGTGTGGGGGGGGAAAAGGAGAAAGCAGCAAGGAAATTCCAGGCTCAGCTGGGCAGGGCTCTGAGAGAATGGCCCAGAGAAGAAACAGGGCAGAGTTGTGAACACGGTAACATCCCCTGCTACCTGGTCAAGTGAAAGGTGTCCCTGCCCGTGGGTTGGAACTACATGAGCTTTAAGGTCTTCTCGAAGCCAAACCATTCTATGATTTTGTGCTTGATTCCTGTTGCGTTCAGGAGAGCAGGGATGTGTCCTTCCTGTGTAGGACCAGAAAACTTCAAAAGAACCTTTACTCCAGCCCCACTTTCTCTCCTACCTGGGATAACCTGCACATTCTCCCATTTCCAGCAAACTGCTCTCATCAAAAAAGTAACAATATTATGTTCCTTCTGACACCATTTTACACCTTAAAAAGTATCTCTCTTTCTCCAGATTCCTCTTAAAGGGTTGAAAACATCCTTTATTCTACTAGTTCCCGCTTCTTTCCTTCTCCTTTAAAAACAGTTATTTTATTGAACAGTCTCCTTTGCAACACATAAAGATTATTTCTTACCATCCTGCACCCATCATGCCTGACTGGGTCACAGAATACCATGGGCTGTTTCTAAGCCTTCCTGGCATCATCACACACTCCCTTCAACAAAAAGGAAGAAACTCGATGCCACAAAGGTCCGCTCTGGCAGCACAGCCCAGAATGCAGGACTCCTAGGAATAAGGATAAGGGCTGATCCTGAGCTCTCTGTGGACCAGCTGAAACCAGGAACACCACAAAGTTAGGAAGAACAAAGAGGTCCTAAACAAGCACTTTAATATGTATTTATAGCTCTTGAGTGCTCCTTTCCTGTGGGTGCTTAAGTGGCATTGCCAGCACCTGGGGAAGGACATCCTCAAGAGATGGGCTAATTGAAGGAATTATTCCTGAGCAGTTAATGGATAACTGCTACTTGGTGGAAGAGGCTGGGAGGGGGGAGAGGGTGTGCTGTTGGAAGAACTTCTCTGAGGCCTTGAGAGGGAGAAAGAAGCCAAGAACAAAGGATCTGTGCAGTGTCAGGCAGGGCCTGGAACGGGAGGAATTTCTATTTCTCATGTTCTTGGCTTATTTACAAAGATTCCCAAAACTCCTGTAAGGAACGGATGAGCAGGATGAGCAATGCTTCATTCCCAGCCCCAGAGCACAGTCCCAGCAGCTGAGGGAGAGGTTAGTTACAGACAACAAAACCCAGCAGTGTGTAGGAAAAGGAGTTTTTCTGTTGCAGCTCCAAGCGTGGCCTCCAGCTCTACCTTTGTGGAGACCCAAGCCAGACCCTCATCTCAAGGGTCTCTGATGGTGTGGGGACCACAACCTGAGGTCTGTGAGTTCCTCTGACCCCACTACTGGTGACCTGGAAAGAACAGGCTGTGGCTGTAAGTCAGACCTCCAGGAAAGAGCAGGGAGGGAAAATTCCATGTCCATCTACCTGGAAGTCTTTGGGCTCATGCTTGAGTGACTTCTCCATCCGATAGAGCATTTCCATGCTCCACGACTCTTCCGGTATCTCCCCTCTTCTTTCCCTGCCTTCCTCAGCTTTCCTGGAGCCCAAAAGGTATTGAGATGTCCTGGAAGTGAAAGAGAAGGCAGCCCCCACTCCCACATGGCAAGAAATGCTCTCATGCCCCAGTCTTGAGGCTCATTCCTGAGGAGAGGCTCCCGAGCCAAGCAGACGCCACAAGTGTCCAGGAAAGTTGTCAGCAGGAAAGAAAGAAGGGGAGAGAAGGAAAAGGCACATGTTGTACCCACTGGCGCTGACTAAACCCTGAGGCTTTGTTTGCTTGGTCTCCAGCCCTCATAAAAGTCAAATGAGCCTTTTAGCCAAGAGCCTGAGGGGAACAGAAAGGGCTGGGATAAGTGAGGCAGCTGGACCATCACCTCCTGTGCCTCTCCATCTGGGGGGCCCAAGGGAGTCACTTCAGGTCCTTTGGTCTTACAGGAATACCTTGGTCTGGAGCTCCTTCTCCTGCAAATTTCTCCTTTTAGGAGCAATTCAGTAAGGCTACATAAAGTGCTGAACTTGTGAAGGGCTCAGCCTGAAGCTGAGCAGGGACTGAGGACAGAGTGAGGGAGGCAGGTTCACCGACTCCTTATCTCACCCTTCTCTCCCCACTGAGACATAAGGCAGGACTAAAGGGCTGCTCAAAAAGAGGAGAATTTCAGGAGTAACGAGGCAGAGAGCACAAACACTCCCAAAGCCATTCCTCCAGCCTGGGAACTACCACAGCAGCAGCCAGAGCAGCAATTTCCCCTGTGAGGAGGAAGGGAAGGAGTGAGGCGCGCTTAGCAGGGAGGTGTAAAGGGAAATCCTACTTTACAAGGGCCCAGTCAGTCCTGCTTGTACAAGTGACAGACCTGACAGGAGCATGTGACAAAACACAAACAGTGTTTGATGGGTACAAAACAACAGCAGGGACTCAACGCTCTCTGCCCCAGCAGGTATTTGGATGCTGAGAGACAGTTCCCAGGTAACACGTGGGGCTTCTTATTTGAAAACTGCTCTTTTTATTATTATCTTTCCTCCCACTGCAAAAGGCAAAGAGAAAAGAGACAGGGAGAGTCGTTTGACAAGCTGAAAACTTCTATGGGGGGAAAAATGAATAAGTAGGGGAAAAAATGAATAAGGAGTGGAAGAATAAAAGTGCAAGTGAAGAAGGAAATATGAAGTTAAAAGGCTCAGGGCTGAGTCAGTGTGGTGCAGGGTTTGTGAGAGAGACTGTCTTTTGGAAATCAGTAATCCAAAGGGCTCTGCATGTGTGCATAAAGTTATTGACTGACTGCATTACATCCACTTATCCCCCATTAAGCAGCAGGCTTCAGTTTGATCCCGAACAGCAAGGAATTAGAGTAACTCTACCCGGCGTTTCTAGAAGGGTTTCCATCTCCGAGGAATCCAAAGTGCTTCAGCAGCTCTCCAGGGAATGCAGGACTGACATCCAGATCCATCCGGGGTGGAGACTGGCAGTGGAACAGGCTGCTGTGTGCAGTGGAGATGGGAAGGAACCCTGGTACTTTTGTAGAGCTGTAGGATCTCTATTATACAAGTGGAGTAGAAAAGGTTTGGCTTCCGAGGACATGGAATATAATTAGCCTATCTCAGAACAAGTAGCGATTCCTCCCCTGCTAAGCTCCTCTCAGCTCAGCTTCCAACAAATCATCTCTGCTCCCTGCTCAGCTGGCTGTGTCTGTGTCTCCACACATGAGGAACAGACAGCTCTTCATGTCTGGAAGGGATGAGCAGCTATAGGTCTCCGTATAGTTACTGAACACTTTCAGAGTTCACTTAGAAAGTTTTTGTTCCTTTCTGCCCCCACTTCAGTTTTCCACCCCCTCAGCTGTACTGATGCAACTGCTTGTGGATCTGTGGGGAAATGAGACCATAGAAATGTTCTACTTTTTTTTTTTTAATCCTTCTTTGTTTTTTGGTTGCTTTTTTTTTTAAGACATGTTCACATGCATTGCTTTGGCAAAGCAGGTTCCTTGCAGCCCCCAGTCTCAGAGCAGCACAAAGTTTGGTGAAGAAGTGGGAAGAAGTTCCCAGGGGTCAGAAGGAAAGCGAAGGGGCCTCAGGTCTCTCTGTCAGCTCCCACTATCCCAAAATACTCTGCTCTGTGACGCTGTGACGCACAGCCCTGGTGACCCTGCAGCTCTGCCAAGCCAGCTCCATCCAGATGTCCCTGCAGCTGGCACGGGGGGACACTTACACTCTCTTCTTTCAAAGATGCTTTGCTTTGTGTCCCTGGCTTCACTGCCATGCCCCAGCTGACTTCCTGCGTGGCAAAACCGCTTTGCCACTGGAACTGCTGCTTCTCGTGGAGATAAAGAACTGGGAAGCTCTAAAGGAAGAGGAAAGTGCAGCTCCCTCCAGGGGAAACTGAGACAAGTGAAAGTGCAGGGTTTCCAGGTCATCCCAGACTTCTAGGGCATAACTGGGGAAGGACCTTGAAGGAATAGATACAATCAGAGTGTTTGATCCCTGCTGTGACAGCAGCCGTGGAGGTCCCAGCACTTGTGAGGCTGGGAGCTGGGAGGCTTCACTTCTGCTACAACATGTAGCAGTGGTCCTCAAGTACTTTGCCTCTGCCCTGCACCACTTCCAAAAATCCTCCACATGGGAGCTGGGGGATGATCATGTTTGTTGCCTTGAAAATAGCTGGTGTCCCAATGCGCACTAGTCAAACAGGGAGCTGTCAAACTTCCCTGTGCCCCCTCTGCACCCTCCAGACAGTGCATGAGAGGCACCTTGTTTATGGGCTTGACACTGGGTATGACTTAACCAGCTTTGACAGGGGCAATCCTATTTATAGGAGAAACTCCTAATGCCTCTCACTCAATGTCATGTTTGGGAAAAAGTGAGAAATGAAACAGAAATGACCCCCGAGTTTCTACTTTCAGTAATGGAAATTTCAGCTGCTGACCTGGGCAGGATGGGCAGCACTGAGCCAGTTTACTCAAGGTCACTCAGAAATTCTCATCACACAGAAGTCCAACTTCCCCTCTTTGAATGTCCTTCCCATCCTGGCTTGGCACTCCTGATGCATTTCAAGCCTGAACCCCTTGCATCTTGGATCCTCCCAGAAATTCAACTGCAAACTCAGCTCATTCTGTAAGGATGGGAATGTGAGGAGCTGAAGGAGAGGTGCTATTTCATAGATTACCATTCAGGAGTTGCAGAAATGCTGTGCTAGACACCCCTGAACACAGGACAAGCAGATGAACATCCAACCAACCTTTATTCCTCCATACACACCAAAGACTTCAACAGAGGGGAGACCTCATCACCATCTCCTCACAAGGGGCAGTGGAGGGGCAGGCGCTGATCTCTTCTTTCTGTGACCAGTGTCAGGACCTGAGGGAATGGCTGAAGCAGTGCCATGGGAGGTTTAGGTTGGACCTCAGGAAAAGGTTCTTCCCCCAGAGGGTGGTTGGGCACTGAACAGGCTCCCCAGGGCAGTGGGGCACAGCCTCAAGGCTGACAGAGCTCAAGGAGTGTTTGGACAATGCTCTCACATGGTGGGATTTTGGTGTTGTCCTATGCATGGACAGGAGTTGGACTGGATGATCCTTGTGAGTCCCTTTCAACTCAGGATATCCTATGATTCTACAAAAGAGTCTTTCTTATTTCCCTGTGGGTTTTCCTAGCATCTCAAAGGATGGTTGGCCACCCCTCTGGCTGCCAGTCCTAGCCCTTCCAAAGGCCTCTGGTCAATCCTGCCTCAGAGGGCTGTATCCAGGTGCACTGCTCTGTGATGAGCCGTGCCAGGAGACAGCACGTGTGCAAGGCATCCTGAGCTCCAGGCGGCTACGATGAGTCAGACCCAGTCGCCTTTTTCCCCGCGGTGCAATTGTACCAGGCCCTGACAGCATCAGCTGGCTTTTATCACTGCTCCACATCAGAGCTGTCAGTCCTGAAGACAATGGAAGGTGTGTGGAGGGGGAGGAATTGAGCATCTCTGCGCTCTGTTGGCTTCCCAGAATGATGCCAACGTGGCGAGCAGAGTTTTTGATTAGCAGCCTGCTGCCGCAAGAGGATTAGCGAGGACGTCAGCGAGTGTGGCAGCACTGAAATAAAAAAGCAATACTTGTGGAGCTTCCTCCACTGCTGTTTAGTGGGGAAGAGTTTGACTGACAGCAACGAGAGCTCTGGAGGGCACATAGCCACTGGATGGTTCATCCATGCTCGTGCCCCCATGGATGGAAAGTACCTGTCTTCAGATGGACTGGTTCCAGTGGGCTCTGCAAAGGATTCAGGCCATTTCCTCAGTGCAAACTCATCTTCCCTGTGAGTAACCTCTCAGACTCACCTGTTGCTGTGGCAGTGACAATGACAGAGAAGGAAGAGAGACTTGAAAGCAAGGTCCAGGGGCATTTAGTGAACAAACAAAAAGCCTCAAGTGAACACAAAGATCAGATCTTGCCAGCTGAGTCCTCTGCCAATGAGGTGGGGGGGTGTTTGTGCCTCCTTCAGGCACATCACAGAGTCTCCTGTCCCCCAGGTTTGCTGGCAAGATCACCCACATGGATTCTCAAACCCCCTCATGTGGGTTGTCCCGTGCTCTCCCTCACACTCGGGGGGAGCTTCCTGTGAACGCCCACGGAGTGATTCGTTCTCTCGTTCTCACATCCCTGACGATGCCGATGGAAAAGCTGACAGCAGCAGTGCCCGGGGTCTGTTTGCCCGTCAGCTCTGCCTTGTTTCATTGCTGCTTGTCAGACTTGGACCTGCCTGTTGTCCCCGTCTTGCACTTACGCACTGAAGTCCTCCCAGCACAGAAATCAGATTCTTATTCTATTTGTGAACACAAGGACTTTGATGCCATCTAGATACTAAGTTTATCCTAAAACCAGAGCTAAGGAAAGTGTTATGCTGATTATTTTCCAGACACAGAAGTTAAGTTCAAGGCAGGGTAAGTGATTTCATAAAGGTCTCGGGAAATCTGTGAACACTATTTTTGCAGGTGGACTCTGTTTCTCCCAGAACCCAAACCAAAACCTGAAGCACAAGCCCATCCTTCCCTCCAGAACAGACTTAGAACAAGTCTGCTTCCCTGACATGCTGAGGCATTATGTAAAATACATTGGCTTGGTCTGTGCAGGGCCAGGTACAATGGGTTTCTAAATTAAGCCCTTGTAAAAGGAAATGGTAAGACAGGTGTGAGAGAAGATACCCACAGGCTGAAAAGCTTAATCAGAAATGAAAGTTGCTGAATGGGCCAGACACAGTGATCTCAGCAAGAATTTCAGGGGGTTGCTGCACAACAGCAACAAAATGGCTATTGTTTTAATGATACCATGCAACCCACTCTGCCCATGCCACAGATGTACTCAGGCACTGTGTCACCATGTTCCTGAGAGCTGCTGCAGTGACAGAAGATGCCAGTTGTCCCCAGGCCCTGCATGGTCCCAGACTACGACTTTCCATCCAGCCCCCCCAGGTAAAATGCCCTGTGATGACCAAGTGACATTTCATCCCCGTGGTATTCTCTGGAAGTGACACATGGGGAAAAGAACACATTCAGCATCAGGACAAAAGCTACAAAATAAGCAGAAGGAAGGAAGTTTAAAAATTAAAGAGGTCTCAAAGTGCTGTCAAGTTTTTCATCCTCCCTCCCTTTGTGGACACAAAGCCATCACCAAAGATTAAAAGTGATCGACTGACCAGGTCAGAGCAGGGCAGATGTGATAATGGGACAAGGGGGAATGGCTTCCCACTGACAGAGGGCAGGGTTAGATGGGATATTGGGAAGAAATTCTTCCCTGTGAGGGTGAGGAGGCCCTGGCACAGGTTGGCCAGAGAAGCTGTGGCTGCCCCATCCCTGGAAGTGTCCAAGGCCAGGTTGGACGGGGCTTGGAGAAACCTGGGCTAGTGGAAGGTGTCCCTGCCCATGGCAGAGTGGTTGGAACTGGATGATCTTCAAGGTCCCTTCTAACCCAAGCTATTCTAGGATTCAGAACATGGCATTAGACTCTCCTAGAAGACTATGCACAGATCCCTTCCTCACCCCCCTTCCTCTGTAGCTCATTCTTGTTCCCTTGCTATGAAAAGTTTGGTTGTCTTCTCCTTTTTCTGGCTGAATCTTTCCACAGCAGTTAGCTGCCATGGTGATGGAAGTTACAGAAATTAGTAAGAGAAGAGTCATAATTAACAATTGACTGACAGCCCCATCTGACCTGAGACAGTAGCTGAAAGCTGCCTCCCACTTCAATCTGCTTGCCACAAACCAGCCAGGAACATGCAGATTTGATAGCCAGGGTGGTTTGGCTACTTGGCTCCATTCCTGCAGTGGATGTCCTCAGTGGATTTGGTGCTCGAAGCATCAGTGAGGATGTGTCACCATTGCCCTCTTCTGGATCAGCAACCAAGTCTGCTCCAAAGCTTGGGAGATGTCACCGTGCAGTGATGGCAACACGAGGTGACTCCAAGGGAACTCTTTCATAAGTGACCACTGGCACCTCATGCAGGTGCTTTGCATTATTTCACTCAAAGAGCTTCAAGTTCTTCCGCATTTCTCCTTCCAGAATGGTGACTACACTGCAGGGCAGATTTACAGCAGATGGTGGATTCAAATGGTTGGAGAAATTAGAAAAAAAATTAATGCTAAATATATGACTAATTCAGGATCTCTGTGAGTGTGTACCAGTGCGAAAGGTGGGTGGTTCAAAACCTCCTGGGAACACGGGGATTTCAGGTTCAAATGAAAGATGTGTGGTTAAACTGAGGAACTCCTTGCCACAGGATGCTGAAGAGGCTAAAAATGTATATGAACTTAAAGGGAATCTGGAAAAGTTTGTGGAAGAGAAATCCAATGAGGGTTACTAATTACACGGAACTTCAAACCATTTATATGTTACATTTCTACATGAAATACATATTTATGGAAGAAAAGTCTTCCTAGTCCTGCCTAGGCATCTTCTTTGGGGGTATATATGTGACACATTCCCGAATCAGCCCTTTGCTGACCCAGTATAACACACTTCTGTTGATATGGAAAAGCACATGGGTCTGATCAGGGGCCAGGTCCTCAGCTGCTGCCTCAAGGTTTTATTCAGCCAGGGGCAGGTGGAGACTCAGTAATTGCTCAGTGACACACTCGGGGCCTGGCCCACCATCGAGCCCTTGAGATATGGTGATTTTGTAATGCACAAAATTATGCAGAAACCGCACTGTTTTATACAGGGAAGAAAATTAGCCAGACTCAGCGAGCCACATTACTTATGGACTGAGCGAGGCAATTTGTCACACTCAGCTGGAAAGAATTTCTGCACTTGTCTGCCTGCTGGAGTACGTGCAATATGGTAACGAGGAGCACCAAACCTGCCACTGGAAATTATGGGGCTGTTGTCAGCATCCAAGGACTGAAAATAGGTAGGAAATAGGAAACTGGTGAGGAGTTTCAGCAGCTTGACCCAGCTCTGTAATGGACTTCAGAGTCAAGAGCAGGTTGATGACAGCTGTTAATCCCTCCTAGCACAGCCCTTCCTCGCAGCTCTGCCTGTGTTCCCTGCTGTTGAATAATGCATCTCCCAAACAGGGAAAAAACAGGAGTGGGCATCTCCCCTTTCACCCAGCACGGGGGAAAGGAAAGATGGGAGAATGATGGGTGCCTGACAGCAGAGAAAATGATGGATGAGAGAGGCAGGAGATGAGTGGAGTGCCTGGCACTCCATGAAGCAGAATGGTGGGTCCTAGGTAAATGAGGACTGGTGGGGACATAGGAGGGGACATATATCCCCAAGACAAGGATTTAGGGGAAAAGATGGCACACAGACCTCTTGAGTCACGGGGTGGATCAGAGTGATGTAGAGTGTCTCTGAGATTGGTTAGAGCATGGTGCTAATAACATCAAGGTTATGGGTTTGATCCCTGTATGGGTCCACTTAAGGGTTGGACTCGATAATCCTTGTGGGTCCCTTTCAACTCAGAATATTCTGTGATTCTGATGCAGACTGGGACTGTCCAGGAAAGTAAAAATGGAAAGCAAAGTGCCCACAGTGCAGTGCAGTCAGTCACAGCACACATCCTAAGCCTGAACAGTGGGACAGAAGGGACAAACCCACAGCTGAGATATCTCAACATTATCTGCGCTGGGTCTCTGCCAAATGAAGATCCAGACACTGCACTGCAGAGGTCTGGAGAGGAACCCGTGTGACGGAGCCGTTCTCTGTCGTTTGTCAAGGGTGATAAATGGGACACAGCACAAGCAGAACACAACACACATAAAAGATGCTCTTTAGGGTCTGGATGATAGAGTGCCTGGAAGACAGATCAGGGACTAAAAGTCAGGGTTCCTGACCCCTGATTAAACTTTGGCACGTGCAAACTTACACTGGACAAAAGACACACTCTGCTCCAGTTCCCTGCTTTCCAGCAAGTGTAACAGTCACTGCCTGCCCTAGAAAGACAGCATCCTCCATTCATGTTTGGGGAGCTCCTGGAGAGCATAAGCTCTGCAAGAGCAAAGAATTATCTCTTCAGCATCACCTCTTCAGCATCCTGCAAGAACATGCCAGCAACATTTAACTTCCCCTCAAATCCGGTGGCAGGTCACAGCGATTGGCGGGTCTCGCATGTGTGTGACTGTGAGTCACCCACTATTACTGATCTTCATATTAATCTATTGTTGTAAATGACTTGGAGCTGCCTACAGACAATCCTTCAGAGTACGGAACAATGGAGAACCTGCACATCTGAAGAAAGCCTCCTCTGCATGGCAACTTATTGCCATCGTAACCAGCATAAACAAGAGCAATTAAGACAATTTCGGAGCATCACCTCCTCCCTCTGGGGTCTTAATGAGAGCACGCTCAGAAGGGGGCTGGGGCAGAAGCAGCAAGGGCTGGGAGTTAACTTGTGAGGGAAAAGATGGGTAGGAAGAGTGTCAGATTCAGAGGATTCCTTACCCTCCACCCCATAGCAAAGGGCAAGTGGGGGGAGAGATTCGATCAGCTCTGTGGGAGATAGAAAAGGCTCAGAGAAGCAGAGATTTGCTGCTGTCTGACACTCACACCAGCTGTCAGGACCCTGCAGAAGAGTTTGGTGACATATCCAGGCAATCAAAAGTAGCCAGAATGGGTGAGAAAGGCACAGGCATCGCTCAGAAGTATAACAGGGTCCTGAGCCATAGCTCTTGGTAGAATCAGGGTTGGATTGGACTGATGGCCTTCTAGGAGCAAAGTGTTAAGGAAGAAGCTCTTTGAAAGTTGATTATCTATCCCAGCAAATAAAGACAAGCCTCAACACAGTGCTGTTGGATTAGTGTATAGGTTGTTTGCACATGCTCTGTAAAGCTTTGCTATATGCTACTGATCTACGAGCATTCAGATGACTGAGAAGCTGTTTGTGGGTGGCTGTGCAGCGAGGAGAGATGGAAAACTGGGAAGCTCTCCTGTGAGAAAACTGCCAGGAGATGAGAGCTTACATATTAGAGGGAATGACCTGAACAAATACTCCGGGGAAGGAAGGGAGACAGCTCATATCAGCTCAGTGATGGCACCTCTTCTTTTGGCAATCTGGCCCCTTGCAATGGAGAAGAAGTGGATGGGACTCCGGAGCAGAGCTTTTGTGAAGGTTTTCATAGGATTGAATACTGCAGGAACTATATGATTTCCAGTTGACTCTTCTCAGATTTAAGACAGAAGTCAGAAAGGAGGTTCCTGCATTTTCAGGGTATAAATAGCCTGATGGAAGCATACAGGAGCTCTTTTTGGTATGTATGATGGACTCAGAAAATTTTATTAAAAAATGATAGGAATTTATCCAGCTACTCCTGCAACAAGCTCCCCAGCCTCTCTTTAATGTGTATGTAATGACAGCTACTCGTGCTTCAGGTGGATCACAAAACTCACCCGAGAGCCAAAATGGTTCTTTCCATTCTCTACAGAGACAATCTTTTCCTTTTAACTTGAAATTTGCTATCACAGATTTGATTGTCTGCTTAAAAAAAAAAAAGGAAGAAAAGTGGTACATTAACTTGCAGAGAGAAGAGAGGAGCTAAATCTGAGACCTCTTATCTGAATCTTCTTGATGCCTAAGTGCTGGATAATTGGAATTGCTGTCTTAGCCATAAAGGCTGTTTTGCTCAGATGTTCCTGACCTCATATAGTCTTCTCCTTCCTGCTCCTCTAGCACAGATCCCTGGTTCTAGGATCTCAGGAGATACGTGAAATCTGACCTTGAATGGAGAGAGATCCCACAGAAACTTCCTAGAAGCCAGCAGAAGACAAGTGCTTTGCAAAATGAGAAACCCAATCTCTCTGGAGTCAAGAGCTGTTCAGAAGCAGCGTCACACAGCCGACCACATGATCCAACTTTCCCTTAGCTAAGACTTTTGACAACCATAGTTCAAACCCTCCCAGTCAAAGCATTTCCTATCATCAGGCAGGTTTTTAAGAGGGAAACAGTGTGTGAAATAGTCATGTTGTTAAGAGCAGGGCTATCTACTGTGGTCCTTTTCTTGTGCTAATTATGTGTGCATAGGATGGGTGTGCAGAGCTTGAGTCCACCTGCAGAAACATAGATGAGTCTATAAAGAAGAATAACTATTAGTGGTTGCTGATATTCAAGAAAAGACAGCTTTCCCCATGGATATCTTGTTTAGGTACTGCCCGGAGGGCAAATAGTGAGGACTCAGCAATTCTGAACGTCAGCTTACATATTTAGGAACCTCATGTCAAATGCCTTCTAATATATAGCAAAAAAAAAAAAAAGGTCATTTGACAGTGAAAAATGGGGAGATGTGAACAGCTGAATCTGTTCTCTTCCACTGACTCACCAAGGGACTTGGAGCGAGTCACCTTATTTCTCCATAATTCAAACACTCCCTTGTAAAATGAGGCCAGCAGCAAAGCAGGTGCAGCATTTTCTGTAGTGCTCAGGTCTGTACCTGCTGATGTGTGTTTTGGCTGGGTTGCACAGAAGTTTTCAGTTCGGAATAACGGTCTGTAGAGAGACATCAGTGTTTGTTAATCCATGCTTTATAATGTTCTGACATCTGGAAGGGCAGAGCAGAATCATTATTGTTAGGATGATGACCACTGTGTCCCTTATTAAGGGGAAATTAAAAATAGGAAGCGGTTATAATTATCATTTTGGACACCATTCCAGTGGCATCATCCTCAACGCAGTGCCAGGATTATAAAGTAATAGCAAAGGGAATGTCAATGTACAATTCCTTTTTTTCAGTGCAGCACAAGTGTAAGCCAGTAGGATCCCTGCTATCTCCTTCCCTGACATCCAGCCGTGCCTTTCCCAATATGGCTCGTTCCCACTTTCTGAGGTCCATTGTGACGTTAACAAAGGCAGCCCAGTGGTATTGTTACATCCAAATGATGGAAAGGGACAGAGAGAAAAAAAAACCAAAAAACAACAGAATCTCTAGAGATGAAAACAATCAGCTTGTACCGTTCCAGAGGGGAAGAGAAGAATTTCCCAGATAAAGATTTATCACTGTCCCTGTCTCCTGCTCTAAGGCAAAGTGCTGTTGCCTGTTCCAAGCTCACCAGTTTTGCTCTCCGCTCCACACAAGGAAGGGAGAACCCGCCTTTGGAAACTGCTAACCTTTTCCTGCACGGAAAACCAAACGAAAGCACTTTGTTTGGGAAAGGCTTGCGCTGGGATTCATAATAAGCCATCGTTGACGTGACAGACCTTGTTGTTGACTTGGAGCCAAATCTTGAGGTCCTTGCCTGAAGGATCAGCAGGATTTGACCCCAGGACTGTTATTAGCCTTGACATCACCAGCTCCTGACATGGGATAGTTTTCCAGTGAACTTGCTTGAGAATGTTTAGAAATGTCAAGTGGCCGAGCCACGAGGACACAAGAACGAGAAGGTATCAAATTCGCCCAATTGAACGGGAGAATTCCAGTCCTCCCCCTCGCTCTCGCTGGCGATGACAATGCTGCTGACAACGTATGTCAGGGGTGTGCCACGTTATCAGACCCCCTCTCAGCCCCAGCGCCCTCTGTCAGCACAGTCCACGTGTGAGATCCCTGCTAAGCGAGAGCAATGGGATCCCTACGTAGGCTCAGAGACCCGCAAGAGAACTGTTTCAGGACTAATTATTGTGGTGGTGGACAGAGTTTGTACCAAAGTTTTCACGCAGAGGATGGGACGCTGTGTGAGCTGGGCAGGAGCCTACAAATTCTGGTTGTGACGTGGTAATATTTTTCTAAAGGATGTTATGTCACACTGAGAGCTTTGAGAGTGGGGAAGGAGAGAGGCAGAGGAGATTAAAGAAGCTGGAGAGCTGTAGGCACTGATGTAGCACTCGTGAGGTGCAGCAATCCCCATACATTTATTTTTATTCCATAAAAACCAGAATTCTGTGATGAACTCCAGCAAAGGAAGGGCTGTGTGTTAATTAAAAGCTCTGGCCGAACTCTTTCTCCACACTGGGACCATCTACGGCACTCACTTCAATACTTGCAGAACAACTCAGCTCACCATGGTTTAAACCAAACTTCTCAACAACCTTTGCCATTCTCCATTGTCTTCACTGCGTTCAGTGCTGCCAACTTTCCTTGGATACATCCACAGCACAGTAAATCTTACTCTCGTGCTTCTAGACTCAAGCCGCCGTTCTGGTTGCTGACATTAGTCAAGGTCTAACAGGATCTACCATTCCATTCACGCCCCCAGAAGATTTGTACCACCCAGATGCCATTATCGAGTGAAACTCCCGTTGTTTCACACAGCTAAAATCAGTTCCACTAACAAAAATGATAAGGTGTCAGAATCCGTATCGATCACGTATATCCACCCATCTATCTTGCCATCTCTCCGCAATTTCCGCAATCCTTGAGAGCACCACTTGTTAGTGTGCTGCAGGAACTCATCCAAAATGCTTTAATATCCCTAAATTAATCGTGGAGGATTCACCTTCCCTTCCATCAGGGAAAACAAAAGCTTGAAATTCAAGGGGAGGGCTGCAATGTACTCGGCTGATTGGCTGGAAGATGCCTTCTCACCCACACGTCCTGCTCGGTAACATTTCCAAATATTTTTGAGCAAGCTGAAAACAATCGTGTTGGAGGGGCAGGGGGGCTGCTAATACCATATCGGTTTCACATTCTTAGGAGAGTTCCCAGCCCACCAATCTGCCATCCTATATCGGGCAATGAGCCTTCAGCTGGAAACTTTACCCTGGCTCTACCTATTGTCCAATGTTTTCCTTCCTGCCAGATGATTGGAATCACACCAGTTGTTAATTTTACACCTGCTGTTTGTGAATATCCCTGGGTGACCTTTCCGACAACAGCTACCACGGGGGATTTTGCAGCGGAGAGATGCACATACATCCAGGCAGGAGCAGATAGAAAGGGAACAGGAAGGGGCTCCTGATGAATGATGAGGGATTAAAATAGCTCTTGCTGGGGCCATAGTGGGATATCGGACAGCAGGAATGATGAAGCGGATGTTTAAAACATAGGGAAGTGTCGCTCTAAGCACAGAGGGCAAAACAGTGTTAGCAGATCCCTTCCTCTCTTCAGCTCTCTCCTTGTGCCCAGCTGGCTCAGCAATGCAACCCCAAGAGCTTCTTGCAAAGGAAAAATGTCTCCCTGAGATGCTGAAGCCAAGGTCTGGAAAGTCTGAAAACTCTCTTATTTGGGAATCTGAAAGGAGTATCTGCCCTATGGCCCCATTCATCACTTCTTACCTTGGTGTAACTGACCCTAATGCCTGGAAGGGATTAATCACTCCAAGAGGGATGTGCCAGTACACCGTGGACAGGAAAAGCCATTGGCTTCTCAGTCCTGAATTCTAGCTGGTCTGAGGAAGTCACAGGTGCTCAGATATCACTGTGACCAGCTTTAATACTCAGATTAGGTTAAACAGATCTAGCCCACATTAGAACTGCTGCATTAAGAGCACTCTGGTTATTAAAAATGATTTATGGGCCAGAGATAGATCAGAGGAGAAACTGCAGCCACGTCACCTCAACATTTCCTACAGCAAGCTGGTACTTGGCTGTTGAAAGTGGAGTAGTATACAAATAGGCACAGAAGATGGCAAATTTTCCTCTGAGGGAATACTGAATATTGGATAAACAACACAGTGGTGGATGTCTGCTGAGTGGTAGCAGATGTTCAGGGATGGGCAAGCCTGACCCTTGTGGAGGAGAAATCACTGATGTGGATATCAACACAATTCTGTGTGTACAGTGCTCAGTCACAGGCCTCCATCCTCCCTCATACTGCAGTGATCAGTGTGCCAAGAAATCTCTCTCCCAGGGATTTCCACTCGGCATAACACACCCTTTCACTGGAGAATGGCTCTGGCTCAGGATCTGATTCCATTCAGAGATAATGGGGCAAATCTTGCCTCTGTCCTCTAACCTGGCCAAGCACAACTCAAATGGAAAAAGCCTTCTCAGATCTGAATCCCAGGTCCAAACCAAGTTGCCTCCAACTCCTGTAACTTCTCACTACAGGACGAGGGGACCCCATGCTGTTATAGAGCCCATCTTGCCAGTGAGGCTCTCACCACATCTAAGCTAATGAGCATCCCACTGCACCTTGTGCAAAATGGGAACTCTGAGGGTTGGCCACTTCCCAAATTTGAAGAAAAATGTTCTGACAGTCTAAACTCCTGCTGTAGTTTGAACCCCAGATGAAATTGCTCACAGCTTCTCCCAATCGAGTGTGGAAGATACGACCATTTCTGCAGAAAGCCCGTCTACAAACCCCAGGGGAATAATCCCAACATGCCTCTCAAAAAAACAGGATGTCCTTGATGCATCATTTTCCTGTGGCGTTCTTGCGTGTCCTTCTTCTGAGACTTTCATGCCACCAAGCCACCAGTTTCTAAATGCTCTTGGCCAAGAATTCACTCAAATGCATGGACAGCTGCAAACAGTACGACGTGCCTTGGGCAGCACTGGAAGGGGTCTGTGTGTCACGCATCTCCACACTCCTGGAAACCAGGGGAACAATAGTTGTTGCTGTTGTCCCTCAGCTCAGTGAAACCCATGGCTGAAGATCGGGAATGGCAGATGAGTTTCTCTCTGCAGCCTCATCAACACGCTAATGGCTATCTGCATCTCTGGATTCAGTTCTGTCCCTGGCCAACCCAGTTTAGAAAAAGTTTTGTTTTTCTTGGGCTGGTTTTGTTTACAGCCGCTTGACCGAGGCAGAGAGTTCACCAGCAGCTGAATGCAACCCAGGCTCTCCCAAGTGTACGTTCTCCAGTGAAACATCTGGTTACAAGGCAAGGTCAAATGGGCCTGAAATGGGAGAGGGCCACAGATTCTCTCTGCTGAGATGCAGCCAGCTGGGAAAAGAACAGGCTTTTCTGGGTATGTTTGAGCATTTGGCTGGGAAAAGGAAAAAGAAGAAGAAAGAAACAGATACTGCAGAAAAATCCAGGGATCAAGAGTCTGGTTCTTTTATTGGTTAAAAATCAAGACCACCCTAGTTGCCACATGAATTGCTGTCTTATTTAGCAGGAATTGCAGTTGTTCCCAAACAGACCGAAAGTCTCTTCAGATCCCTCATTTATACATATTTACCAGTGTATATATATGAATTCCTCAATTCCCCACTATCCCAGGATTACCTCAGATGGACGTCTTAGGCAGAAGACCTTCTTTCCACTCTGTTTTTTCTACTATTTACCTCTCACCATTGCACTAGAGCCAGAAGGATGAAGACAGATCTGACCTGCAGCACACTGCAAACCCTGATCTCATAAGTTCCTTAGGACAAGGACCACCCAGTTGAGGACAAATACCACAGTGTTCGTCCAGCACCTGCACCACTGGTGCCCAAGTCAGTGTCTGGATGCAATAAAGACACAAATAACAACATTGTTCGTGACTGGGGCGAGAGGTCCTGCAAATCAAGAAACCATTCAGGAAGCCTAAAGAACAAATCCTTCCACGCAGCCCCAGGGAATGTTAGCAGCAATCTAAGATTTAGGATTTCCTTGTTTTTAAAAAGAGACTTGTTCCTCAGAACAAGATCAAAAAAAAACCCCATGTGAACTGAATGAACCAAGCACACATAACACTGACCAAGAGAGAAAGCTTATCATGGAGGCACAGCAGAAACTGGTGAACTGGGACTGATTCATGGACTACCAAAAAAACAGTGGAAAATACTAAATTCACATTATGGTGTTTGTGCTGCATGAGCTGACCAGCCCTAATAATACTAAAGCTTAGTACATGATTTTCAGAGAGAAACAAGTGAAGAATAATTGTCTGAGCATGGGACCAGTCACTATTTCTGAGCTGTGATGCTTCCTCCTTTGGGACCTTCACTAAATCTCTTAACCTGTTTGTGCTTGAGGATCCTTCTCTAAAAGGATAAGGACAACAGCAGTCACTCACCTACTTCAGCGGGCAATGAATGATTCAGAAAGCTCTCATCGACCTCTTCAAGTCCTACACACAATGTCCGATGTGTCATGCAGCAGGTCGCATCAGCCAGAAAGCTATCATCTCTTAATGGGTGATGGACAGGGCAAAGCCTGTGGAAGGACCTGGCCTCTGGAACTCTGTCCTCTGGCATCTCTATCCAAGCTGGGAATGGTTTGCAGAAGGATCCACTTTCCCGTGGAGGGGGTATGGAGGGGGGGGAACAGCCTGTGCTGAGTGTGTGGCTGCCATTGCACTGGGCCGTGCTGGAATCCGGACGTCGGGGGCAGAGGCATCTTTTGAGGCTCAGCACATCAGCTGCTGCCTTCATGCACCAGAAATAAAGGGCTCCAAATCCGAACCTGGAAGCCAACCAAAATACCAGAAGATCGTGGTGCTTCTCGTGTGCATAATCTCATGCCTAATTTGCATGCACCGCTTGTGTATCTTAATCCCAGCTTTCCAGGGGATGCTGTCCCATCCCTGATCCCATCAGCAGCTGGACTCCATCTGCCCAAGTGAAAGCCACAGTTGCACCCTGCTTGGATTTTTTCCACCACACTGCTGGATGCAGCTGTTACCCAGGCCCCTGCCTTGTGCAGTCTTTTGTTGAATGCAGAGATTTTCCTTCACAAGCTCGTTACCATTTCAGTCACCCTTCAGACTGCCCAGACACGAGCAAGCTCTGGTCTGGAGTCACTGCTCCAACAAACACCATCAGCACTTCATAGCACATAGTGCTGGCTGGAATCTGCCTGGCTTGGGGCACAGATCCGGTGCATAGCCCCTCACAGACCAGCCAGTTATTCATAACAGCCCATACAGGGCACATCTGGGGTGGGACTCAGACATGTTTGGCAGTGCATTAGGAAAGGGTATATTTGCAAACACACAGACTCAGATTTGTTAGGACACACTGGGGAGTTTAAGGGTAGAAAAAGCCAATTGGGAGCACTAAGTATGCACACGTGAGAACTCACTGTAGAAACTGGGCTTGAGAAGAAACACAGGAAAATGTTGATTCATCTGCACCCCTTTCCTTCTCTTCTGTCTTTTCCCTCATGATGGGAACAGTCTCTCTAGAAAAACCTCATCTTGTATCTTTCAGTTGTGATAAAGGAACCTTCCAGCTGCTTGCCTCAAACCCACCTGTGAGTGCATTAAGAGCAGAGTTTTATCATAATGTAAATGGTCAAATAGTTCCTTTCTCCTGTCTACCTCTTCCTGGTAGGTAAATTTGGGTCATTCTCACCCTTTGCTGGGAAAAACAACTTCTTTACCTGTTAAAGTTGTACCAAAGTAGGTAGTAAAGTTTGTTGAGGCCTCGCCTCTGTATGCTGACAGGAGGGAGGGAAACTGTCTGGGATTTGGGCATTTCTCTTCCTCTTTCTTTAAGAAGTGTTTTGATCAAATTAGTAAAACCGTTCATTCTCTCTGTCAATCCTTAACTTTATTTTTGTTACTTCTAGACAGCTTGGAACATCCCTTCCTTGGTGACATTCACTAAATCTGTCTCAGCAGCCAAACCTGCTGCCTCCCAGCACCCAAGTAAGAAAGACAGTCCTGTGCAGTTGGATCTGGCATCGCCTGGGGAGCAACAATGAACCCATCCACCCCTGCCTCTCTGCAAAGAGCTCCTGCTGCCCTCTGGTCCTGAGAGGAGACATCCTCCAGCACTTCATCCCAGCTGGGAATGATCTCTGCCCCACTCCCCTTGGCTCTTGTTCACGAAGGGCCATCCCTGAGCTCCTGAGCTGGGAGCAGGGAGTGCTGTGGGGACACCTCCATCGCCTCCCCATACCAGTGGTTTAAGGGTGCTGACTGAAAGCATCCGCTGTGCCCGGGCAGCTGTCCAAGCACGTTGAGTGCAAGCTCAGTTACACTTCCACAGGCTGGGATCACACTCCTGGATCGCCGACCCTTGATTGCACCGGGCGAAATCCCGAACCAGGGAAACTGCCCTTAAAGCTTCTTCCCTCTCTAGTTGTTCACAGCAGGGATAAGTGAGGCCTCATCTATAATCACCTAAAACCATCACATGATTCATGCTCTCGCAGTACAACAGCTGAGCACGCTGCAGGATACACGGCAACACACACTGGTGATGCACCATTACACACTTCCCCAGTGCAAGCCCTGTTGAAATGCTGCCATCAAATTATTTCAACTGATCAAAGCTGGAAAAAAATAGAATATTAAAGCCCCAGATAACAAAATTAATAAGAATAAAAGCATGTAGGTGAGAATTAAGAAGGCATTAACATTCTGATGGCATCTGCTGCCTAAATTAAACTACAGGGAAAAAAAATGAGTTCAGCTGACGCTCAGGATCAGGACAAATAGTTCTCAAATGGAAATTACAGTTTTGAAAATTATGCACCAAAAAAGGATCCAATTTAGGACATTTCTGATTTGTGAAGTTCTTTCTCCAGGTGGGGATCTCAGGCTTGACTGGAGGGCTGGCAACATGATTGGCAAGATGCTGGAGTTGCTCAGTTCCTGCATCCCACAGCACGACCAAACTGGCCCAGAGCCCAGCTGGGCCAGTGTCTTGTCACCTCCCTGATCCTTCTGGGGCTCTGTCCCCTTTTGGAACTGGACCATATGGATATGGTGTGTAAAGTGTGTTTCATTCATGCAGACACCATCAGGGAAAAAGAGGAGGAATTAGGCCTGGATTTTCAAAGGAGCTCAGTGTTAAATTACGTGAATAACTGCATCAGTAATTTACATGAGCAGTTACTGTGACAACTAATAGTGAACACCTTAAGTAGCCAGTTGAGCATGTAATGGCCTGAGTTATATGCAGCATCATGTCTCTTTGGCACACCAAATTAGGTGTGTATACACATTTTGCATGCCCTAAAGGACTTCTACCTCAGCAACGAGCCTCAATTTCACAGCACAAGCCTGATCTCAGCAGCCTAGCACAGCACAGCCAGTTTATGCAACACAGAGAGCTGGCACGAACTCCAGGCCCAGGTTGGAATGGATCTTCAGACAGCTAATTAATTTTTACTGCTCCTTTGTGAACTGTAAATTACCCTTCATTTCCTAGATTTCTGTCCCATTTTTCGCCCGCCTTTCTCTAGTGAAGCAGTAAAAAGGGAAAAGTGCCAATAATGGGTTCTCGTTGTGATAAAAGCAGCCACGACTCACTCCCACTTTGAACAATGCTCTGCTTATGACCAGAATATAAAGGCAATTGGGTTTCAAGAAACTATCCAGAGATAATGACTTTTCTTGGAGATGGGAGGATACGAAGAATATTTTATAAAAAGAGGGGCGGGAGGAGTGTCTGATTTTGCAGGACAAGCACAACCGAGTTCTTCTCCTGCAGAGGGTTAAAAACAAGATAAATAATCTTCACTTACAGACCAACTTCATCAGTATTGCCTGCACAAGAGAGAAGGGAAACTGCTTACAAGGCTGAACTGCTAACAGCCTCCCCTTCTCACTCAGACAGGAAAGAAGAGCCTCTCCCCCAGAAAGAGTGACCTTCAGACCACACACACACACACACCAGAGTCTTCGAGAGCAGCCCCTGAGCAAACAGTGCCAGAGCAAGGATGGGTGGCTTTTTTTCAGTACTGCCATGACCCTGTTCAAAGACTAAAGCTGCTGATTCTGTTGAATCCAGATAGCAACACCCTGCCAAGAAAAGATCTACTAATATATACAAGCCATGGTTCCAGTGTATATTCATTGCTGATGCCACTTTTCATAGAATCACAGAATGGTTTGGGTTGAAGAGACCTTGACCATCTTGTTCCACTCACCACCATGGGCAGGGACACCTTCCACTTGGCCAGGTTGCTCCTAGCCCTGTCCAAATTGGCCTTGAACACTTCCAGGGATGAGGCATCCACAAGCTCTCTGGGCAACAAAATTAATCCAAATTTGCTATCTTCCCCCACACAGTTACCAGAGGCAGAAGCAGCTGTAGGGAAAAGATCATAACACACCTGAGATGAACTTTGCACGGGCGCTGCTGAAATTCAGGACAGCATCAGCATGGTGAGAGTCACTTCACCCTTGTGTCAGGACACAGCATTTGCATTAAATCTGCGAATAACAAAAAGGTATTACTGGAATTTTCATGTGGTTACATCTCCCAAATGCCCCTTGAAAGGCCATGGCCGCAAGAACATACGGAAGATCTCCGGGTCCATGCTGTTGGGATGCTGCAGGAATGAGAACACGGCATTGCTGGGGTGCGTTTATGGGGCCTTCAGCATATTAGATACTTATATTGCAAAACACCACATTCCTCAGCTCTGACGGAGCCTCTTTTATCTCAGTGGCAGATTCCTGAGTCGCAATCGCTGCCAGATGAGTGCACAGTGAGTTAATGGCCACAGACCCTGAGCTTCTCTTGCTTCAAGTCATTTACCCAGAGCACCAGTGACGTTATTGTGTTCAGCCCATATTTACTACAGCTACAAACTGATTCAGAGAAACCTGGAGTACAGGATTAATCATTACTCTTGGGATGTTGAAAATGGATACCAGAACGGACTTCCAAATTAGGTATCTAAAAGTCCTGCATCTCCCAGGAGAGCCCCATTACATCTCCCTACTCCTTCTAATGGAATCTATAGTATGTGAGCACGGCTTTGCCTCCCACAAGCCCTCCCTGCATAATTATCCCCAGCTCAGATTGCTGCTCTCTGTAATGGCTGGAGAACCACTTTCTTCAGGCTACTGAGATGTAAAGAGGAAATGTTTATTGCAAAATGCAAGTCAACCACAGCCAGTGGGTCTGGGCCATGGTGGAGGGATACAGAAATGGCTTCTTCTTCTTTTTTTTGCCTCAGAAATAGAACCCACTAAAAATAGCAGTTCCTCAGGAACAAGACTGCCTGAAAATAGCTGTTTCTCAGGAGCAGGGCTGGCTGCTTCTGAAAGAAGTAGCTATTAATGTATAATTGTCCCTGAGGCTGGTTTCTGAGAAAATGCTGTACATACAGAGGGCTGTAAAGAGTTATGTTCACAGCAGGGAACACAGGCACCCCTCTCTTGTCAGAGGTCCTGTAAACTCCAGTAGTTCACAGCAGTGCATTTGGTTCACTAATTGTAGGCACAGTTAGATCCATCACAGCACTGGGAAGTATTTCCCTCCGTTCTGGTTAAAGCAGCACTCTGGGATGCTCTTATTAGCTAGACCAGTAAATGAGAAAGCCTCCATCAGCTCTCATCAAACCCACACTGGTTCCTCTCTCAGGACCGAGAAAGCCTGATGGGACAGAGCCAGCTTTGAAACTCTGGCGCTCTCTTTCCACAGAAGATCCAAGAACTTTGTTGAATTGCAGGTTGTGCAATCTACTTCCAATTTCCTGCTCTACTCAGCACTTGGAGTTTTCTCGCGCAGATGCTACAGGGCAATAAATCTTCTGAAGAATGGCTCTGCATTTCTCCCACTATGGTGTTGCCTTATAATGAGGAAAGACAAATTGCTTGTGAGATTGGCTGATTGGTTGGTTATTCCCTAAAATGTCTCACTCATCCCTCTCACAACACCATGGGTTCAACAGCTCATTTCTTTTGCCTTCATTTTCCTTCCCAGCACAGGCAGCCAATATCTATACAGAGGCCATTCTCCTCCTGTTCTTCTCCCCTTAAGGAAAAATCCATCTGGCCAAAAGCAGCAGAGATTATAAAAGGTCCAGAAAAGGCAAATTTTGCAAAGCAACAGCTTTAAGGAAACAGCAGTGCAGATGAAGCACAGAGGTGATCTGACTGCTGCCACCATTTCAGTCTCACACCACCAGTGCCAGAAGTCGTAGTAACCTCTGCTGAGAGCATCCTTGGATCCCAAAGGCTGTAGGACTGGGCTGTGTCATCACTGGATGGAAATCTGTAGACTGCTCCTTCCAGGCTTTGCTCTAAGTGCTGCTTCAAGTCATACCTCTCCTTTGTTTATTGGTGATCTGACACTTCAGCATTCCAAAAGCAGGAGAAGCAGCTTTCTGGAGGAAGTGTACAGCTGAAGTTCTACTCCCCTAGTAGCCCAAGGCAAGTCTTTTAGCTCAAGAAATTACTCTTTCTTTTCCTGACTGAATTCCAGCAAAAGAAATGTCACTGTGCTTGTCCTTACACCTTTCCAGTATGGAAACTACCTCTAGTTCCCTGAGAAGGTTTATCTTGCAGAGTGTGACAAAGACCAACATTCTCAGAGTTCATTTTAACCTCGTTTGCTCAGGAGGGAGCCCCGGAGAAGCTGCAGCCAGGCTAATTAGACACACCTACAGCTGTAGGAAACTTGTAAAACATAAAATACAGAGTGCCAGAAGTCTGGTGTCTGACATGGCCAGGTAAAACTAGAGCTGGGACACATCCTGCCACACCATTAACTGATCTTTCCCTTCTCTGTTGCCAAGGGGTTTGTTATATAATCTAAACTGCACACATAAAGGGAAAGTTACATAAAATATAGATATATCAATATCCTCCTTGCCTTTTTATTTTGCTAAAGTTTTGAAAAATGCCTTGGGATCCTCAAAACCAATAGCCCATGAAAGACAGAGTGCTTGATTTCTGTTTGATAGCAGCAGGGCGAGGATTTTTTTGCAGCACTGATCAGTTTGATTAAACAAGCGTTTAG
Organism: Neopelma chrysocephalum; assembly: GCF_003984885.1. Classification (NCBI taxonomy): domain Eukaryota; kingdom Metazoa; phylum Chordata; class Aves; order Passeriformes; family Pipridae; genus Neopelma; species Neopelma chrysocephalum. Next base: position 3,415,713 of record NW_020897722.1, read on the forward strand.
TTGCAGCCGTCATACAGTGCTCATTAAAAAATACTCTACATTTGTGTAGCATTTATCATCCAAGAATCTCATCATGTTTTACAAAATGTCATTAATTAAACTCTACAATTCCCCTCAGAGAGGGATAAGGAAAATGAAGAGTTGCTTTAATCCATCACTGAACTGCAGCAAGCGCTGGGTTAGAGGAAAGCAGCTTTTCAACAACACACAGCAGCACTGGATCAGGAAGAGAAGATCCCCAGGCAAAGTCACCCAGGGAATATATCACACACCTTGTGTTTGCCTGAACTGTGCAATTCCACTATAAGTTAAATGCCAATTCTTGCGCTGAAGAGAAGAGGATGATTTTTCTCCCCCAAACCGCTCCCCAGGTTTATATCTGAGACACTTGGCAGGACAACACACCTTCCACTGAATGCCCAGCAGTGCTAAAGCCCAGGGACAGCCACGACCCTGCCCGGGACCCAGGAGGTAAAAAATATAAAGCCACACAGCCACAAATTGCATCTCACAGTACTGGAATGCTGTGCAAGCTGGTGCTTAAAGTAGAGGGAGGGTAAAGTCCCCTTAATCCCTTGCTTACTTCCCTCTCCCCTCCCAATCAGTAAATCCACACCTGTTAAAGGTCACCCTGAAATGAAATACATTTGAATGCTTCCTGCTGCAGCTTGGCTCCCCTGTCCTGGTCCCCTGTGATCCCTCCCAGCTCAGCTGCAGAGCAGGAGAGGGAAGGGGGTGCCCACGTGCTCCGCCTGAATGTCAGAGTTGCATGGCTGAAATCCCACCCGACTTTTAGCTGATCTTTAGAGAGGAATCTCCCTCTCACCCCGGCTTTAGGAGGTGTAGGATAACATGGCCACTGGGCAAGCCTGATTAGACAGATCTGTTATGCCACTTTCACTACCTTGGAAAGAGCTAGAATTTGATCTGGAGCAGACTGGGGAGAGAGTGCAAAGGATCGCTATTTGTAAGTGAAGTGTGACAACAAAACCACAGGGATCTGTGCCAGGAGAGAATGATGCAAACAGACACCTGTGCATCCACTGCACCACAGAGCACTGGGAAAAGGGAGGACAGATGGAGCAGCAGGAATCTCACCAACTCAGTCACCAACTAATCAACACAGCCATGAATCCCAATGGTAACTGCATCCATGGACTGGAGAAAGAGGCATGGACTAACTCTCTGGAAGGCCTGGGTTACATGTGCCTGGCTGGGGCTGAGCTGTGGCTCTCCCTCTGCAGCCCCACAAATCTTCTGATTCCTGTATGTCTTCCAAGAAGATGTTTATCTCACTCACTGGTAAAACACTGAGGCCTCACCAGGGCAGTTGTGCTTCTTGGCTCCTGAGCACTTGCTTCAGTCTCGTGTCACCTTGCTGTCACAGATGAAGTGACTGCAGCTGTCAGGAAGAAACAGAAAGCCTGGGATACAAACCCTTCCAGTGCTCAGTGGGGAGACGTGCTGGGTTGAACTGGAGGCTGGTTGTGGTCTGAGATCTGCAGGAAACATCATCAACAGATGCCACAGGGCTGTGGAGACAATAATACCCAAAACCACCAGTGCCTCTGGTCTGAGTAAGACTCAGGTCAGCAACTGATCTTCTTCCAAAACACAAAGCAGGAGAGGGAGAACAGCCATTGACTGCTTTAGCTGGGAAGGTCAGAGAGACAATTTCCATGCAAGGCTATGGAAGTGCTGAGCATTTTCATCAGATATAAATGTGGGAAGAGAGGAAAAGTACAAGGATTGTGCTGGAGGAACTGACAGTAGATTCAAAGATAGTAACAAGGTGATTTTTTTAAGCCTCTGTCACACTATTTAATTAGTCTCCAAATTCTCCCCCGATAACATGAGGCCCGTTTGTACAGCCCTCCTGCTGGGCCACTCACACTCAGCCAAACAGACACATGGATGAGATGGGATTCATCACACCAACCTTCCCCCTGCTCAGGGAGGCAGATCTGCCTGCACAGATGGAAGGTGTGTTCAGCTCTGCCTTTCTGGACTGACACCATCGTGCCCTTCCCTGTGGGTACATGTCTTTCCTCTTTTTAGCATGAGGAAACTGGTTTTTACTGGTCTCTGGTTTTATTTCCATGTTTGTCTCTGGGAAGCAGCCTCAGATACAGCTGTTGCTGCATCAGATTTATCTCTGTGAAAATTCCTGCTTTGGTTTTGCAAGTGTTTTAATTAACGTACATTATTTTAGTACACTTTACTACTGATAGCATGTAATTATCTCCCCACAGGTATATATTTAGCTAACCAGCAGGCTGATCAAAGACCTATAAAATAAGGTTCTTTTGTAACTGACACCAGATACAAGCAAGATGGGACCAAAGGAGGAGGGAGGAATCCCCCCCTTCCCCAGTCCTAAACCCGGGGCTCAAATTTCTCCACTTGAAAAGATAATCATAACATTACCTTACATATTTTATCAGAGGAGCATGAAGATGCATCAACACTCAAGTGCTGTGAAGGAGAAAAGAACTATGTACATACTAAACTATTAATCATTGGTAAGTGATCTCCTCTGCAAAGTGTTTTGAGGTTGACAAAGGAAAATGGCTCTGTAATAACACAGAGCAAGCAATCTGCTTGCAATCACAGGTTAATTCTCTCAACTGCTTTTGCCATGTCAATCCCTAGGTATTATTATCTCTGCAAGGCAATTCACCATTTTCCTGAGGAATTCTGGCCATGGAAGAGATTGCAAACTCCATACCCTTTTCTTATCCTGTTCAATGCCTGAGTCTGGTTTCCACTGCAAGCACAATTTTAGATGAATTAGGTTGAGAGCTCAGCAGCCACCCTGCTCTCACCACACCAAACTGTTCATACAATTAAAAATAACTGACTGGATCAAGCAACCTGGGACAATACCTTTTCTCCAAATTACTGGCTGATAAAACATGCATCTCTCTTTTGAGTTCTTGAAGTGCCAGTAGCTCATGATTTCTCTCTCCTTGATGGCTGCAGCTCCTTAACCTGTGCTGGTGGGAAGACATCAGGTTGAAATGAGTGTTTTGGAGCCAAGAGTCACCCTGTGCCAAACCACATGTTTCAGAACCGTATTTGGTCCACAAACCACCAAAGGTTTGATCCTTTATTAAAAGCACTGGGTGCTTTGTCATCAGTTTCAATGGGGGCAGGACCATTTAGGTAAATCCTCGTCTCTTGACCTTCTTGAAGGCCACTCTGTGCCACCTCACACACCTATGGACAGTGTGTTTGCACATTACTACAGTACCACTGACCATTCAGGTGAGACCCTGAGTTTTCAAAAGTTAGCACACAGAGCAGGAAAAATGATCCCAGCCTCTGGGGCAGGCTCTTTGCTTTGTTGTTTTTTGAAGTTGTGCTTTTTACTTCTCCTTTTCAGCAACTTAAATGAAGAGTGTTACTTTAACTTTTCAGGCCACAACTGAATCTTTGGACTGAAAGCTGCAATATTATGTGTTACCCTTGTTAGTGGAGGAAGAAAACCTCTTTCGTATCCATTGACGTCTTTTGCAAAATATTCTGTGTATTTTGAGTTTGTTTCTATTTCTACTTCTATTATTTCTATGCCATTACTTACGAACTTCACAGCATTTTCTTGAGACGTCTTCACTGAAATGAAAACCTCAGGGCAACACTCCATTAGGCTTTTATTTTTAGAGGTTGGGTTAAACCTTCTTGAAATCAGTAGGTTTAACTGCATTCCTTTATTTAGGGTAGCTGAAGGAGACATTAAGTCTATTTCCACCCACATTATAAGATTACTCAAGAACCTGAAGGCTCTGGGAGGACAGTTTGGGGTAGGATATTAAAAGGAAAGAAGGTCACATGTGGATGGACTCTACAGTTCAGGTGGAGGAAGAGACAGAAAGATGGAGCATTGAAACAGGCAGGGAACGGAAACTTCAAAGAGCCTGAATAATCAGTGATATAAAACCTGGACTGAATACAAGCATTTGGGGTCACATTGATGCTAGGAGCAGGTCTGGAGCTCTAAGCAAGGAAATTGGCCCTCAATGCCTGATTTCTTCTGTGTTTAGGAAAGAAGGGCTGTGAGCATTCTTGCAAGCAGAGACACATCAGAAACACCTTCCTTTGTCACTCCTCCTCCCATCTGGGTCAACCAACAAGACCCTGAATTTTGGCCAGCAGCACAGGTCAGAGGGAGGAAATGTGCTGCAAAACCTCCTGCACATCTGTACCATTTCACTCTTCCTGCTTGGGTCAGGTTAAGGTGGCATAAAGACACAGCCCTGTTCCTCTTACGCTGCCAGAGCGGGCGGCTCAAGCCCAGGGTTGGGGCACTGCTGTCTCTGGTTGCATTGGAGATGGAGCCTCACTCAGGATTTCCATTGCTACCCTAACAAACCAAATTTCCCCTGATCTTGCTACGGGCAGTTTGAGCTTTTCTGCTCTGCAGAGAACTCCTTAAAATGAGGCCCCCAGCACTGGCTTTCTTCCTGTAGGTGAATTAATCTGCCTTGCATGGGTAATCCTATTTAAAACAATAGGTTGCCTTGCAAGAATGAGGGAAGATAGTCTGGAGCATGATTTTCTGTAAGTACTGTAAAAAGGCCACATAGTAGTTCATCAGGAGACACTTCAACCATAAAATGACAGTTACCGGTAAAGTTCACTAATAAAATAAAAGATAATTTAATAAGTGGATTTTTAACCCGTTTAACAGAGTCTAAATTTGGAAGCCTTTCTTCAGGTGATCAGGCACACTATGCCTTCATACTCTTACTCTCTGTTATTAATTGAACTAAAAAAAAATGAGGTAGTAATCTATTCCTTCTGCTTTTATTTTTATGTTATGAGAGAGCACTATTCAATGTAAATAAATTAATTTTGGTTAAAGAGCAGGTGAAGCTGGACATGGAGACCAGTCTCTGAGTGATGTGTGTGACACGGTGCCATATCTCTTGAGACAACATGGGTCCCACACCTCAACTGATTTAATACCAGGTAACACAACCCTGCAGATTCTAATCCAAGAATCCTGCAGTGGCAGGAGGGAGGCGTGTGGAATAAGACTCTGTGACCTAAGAGCAGTAAAAGCTGCAGAGATTAGAGTTTATGTAGGAGCCCTGTGGGCTCCCCTCAGCGTCTTTAATTTAGTTTTCATCTCTGATCCGCTCTAACAGTCCTCTGTGGGATGGATATTTCATGTCTGGGAAACCTGGGGAGCTGGCTGACCTGCCAGGAGCTGCGGGGGACGGCTTCTCCCTGGTTGCTGCTGCATCACTTTGCTCTTCAGCTTCGGCACAATCATCAACAACAAACCCTGACACTGTTACGAACCTGTGAGGGAGGATTTGAAGCCTCTAGAGGTCACTAAATGGGGACCATTCCTGCAGCGGCTGCATCCGCTGCCCGCGAGTGACACCTGCTGGGTCCCAGGGCTGCAGGTCTGTGTCTGCTCAGGGCGGACCTTCTGGGGGTCTGCGCGCACTAAACCCCCCAGAAAGGCTCTGGGCAACCTGAGATAAATCTGGGTGGCTCTTTCCTGCTCTGCTCCGTGCTGGCGCGGCCTCACCTCCAGTCCTGGGTGTGGATTGTGGGCACCACAATACAAGATATAAAGCTATCAGAAGGAGGGCTATGGAGGTGGGGAAGGGTCTAGAGGGGCCATATGAGGAGTGGTTGAGGTCACTTGGTCTGCTCAGCCTGGAGGAGGCTGAGGGGAGACTCATCAGGGTCTGCAGCTTCCACATGAGGGGCAGCTCCAATCTCTGCTCCCTGTGACCAGTGACAGGACCCGAGGGAATGGCTGGTGCTGTGACAGGGGAGGGTTAGGCTGGATATAAGGAAAAGGTTCTTCCCCCAGAAGGTGGTTGGGCACTGACCAGGCTCCCCAGGGCAGTGGGCACAGCCCCAAGGCTGACAGAGCTCCAGGAGTGTTTGGACAACGTTCTCAGGGACAGGGTGGGACTGTTGGGGTGTCCACGAAGGGCCAGGATTTGGACTGGATGATCTTTTATGGGGCCCTTCCAACTCAGGCATTCTGATTCCTGTTGCAGGAAGGCAAATCTTGTCTCTATCCGCACATTAACTCTTCCACCACTCTGGTTGTGCAGGTTTACTTACACCACATACCAATGACCCAGCCTCTCTTTTTGCCTTTGACACTCTTCCCGAGGAGCTTTTGTAGAACACAGTATTTTCCCACAGGGAAAAGTCCAGAGTGGGCACCAAAATGGGATTTCTTACAGTACAATAAACGACAACAAATGTCAATGTATGTTGCAGTATATACTGTCTATATACTGTCTATGAACTCACATTTACAGTGTTAGAGCTGCAACTTCACGACACACTGGCAAAGGTTCTTTTGTGGGACATCAGCGGGACTGCTGATGAAGTCTTGTGATGATGCTGATGAGGATTTGTGAATTTTTCCTATATATTCTCACAATATGAAACACCAGCAAGGAGGGCACCGATACCCCACACAGTACATTGGGACTGTCCAAGGCACTGCCCTGGGGCATCGGAGAACAAACACCCTAGGGAGCTGTTTGCCATCCCCTGAGGGGACCTGCTGGAGCGGGACTGGAGAGAAAGCCCCACAGCCCAGGACACGGTGCCAGGCTGGCAGTGCCCCCACACAGCCCTCAGCCTGCAGCCCCCATTGGGAACTGACCCGCAGTGAGCAGATCATGGAATCATAAGAGTTTTAAGGGGTTGGAATGGACCTTAAAGATCATCTCGTTCCACTCCATTGCCGTGGGCAGGGCCACCTCCCACTATCCCAGGTTGCTCCAAGCCCCGTCCAACCTGGCATTGGACAACCCCAGGGATGGGGCAGCCACGGCTTTTCTGGGCAACCTCTGCCGGGGCCTCACCGCCCTCACAGGGAAGAATTTCTTCCCGACATCTAACCTGAATTTCCCCCCTCTCAGTTTGTACTCGTTACTCCGTGTCCCGCCCCAGGGTCAGGACGGACCCCAGGACCCGCCCTGAGGGGCCCGCGCCCTCCCCAACATGGCGCCGCCCCCTCCCCGCCCCATCCGGGTCCCCCCGCCCTCCCTCCCGTGGTGCCCCGCGCGCCGCTCCGGCCACTCCAAGATGGCGCAGCCGCCGGGTGAGTGCGGGGGCTCCAAGGTGACCGCGGCCCCCTCACCCCTCCTGCCCTGCCTCCCCTCTCACCCCGCTCTCTCCCTCTCCCCGCCGCAGTTCTCCTCAAGGACATGAAGCTGATGGACGTGAAGCTGGGCCAGCTGCCCTCCTGGCTGGCCATGAGGGACTTCACCCCCGGCGGCATCGTGGGGGCCTGTCGACGAGGTGAGGGGGGCGCGGAGGGCGAGAATCCCTGAATCCCTTCTCCTGACGGAGCCAGGGAGAGCAGCACACAAGCATCTCTGCCTGCCGGAGTGAATATTGGCTCGGGGGGGGGGGGCGTTTCTACAGCGCAGGGGCTGCTCCACGGAGGGCTTTGCCTTCCCAGAGCAGCTTCTCCTGTAGCACCTCGTTCTCCTATCCGTAAATTTGTTTCTCACGTGAACTTTACCCACCGGAGGTTTGTTTTCATAATTCCTTCTTGTATAAAGGGGAAATGGGATGCCCTTAGTCCTGAACCCATTGGCTGAAAATCTCCAAGTTTCCCATATCACAGGTCAATAAGAAATAATTTTAAAAAGTAGTTGAGCCCTGCAGATGGTAAGAAGGGACACAGGGCACTTAAAATCACTTGGGAAGAGCTTTGACCGGTGTCCTTTGCTGTAGGTACTGATCTCATTCGGGCAGATGCAAACACAAAATGTCAAATGCAAGTGTGTGCATTTGCTAATACCCACATGTATGTATATCATGTATATGCAATGGTGTGGAAGAATTAGAGAACTCCAAAGCAGCTTGAACTCATCAAAGTAGATTTAGACACAAAATATCAAATGCAAGTGTCTGCATAACATACATACACCAGTATGAAAGAATTAGATAACTCCTAAGTAGCTTGAGCTTATGAAAGTCACAATAATGTTTAGGGGAAAAATCATAAATGGCTTTTTTTCCCTTTTTTTTTTTTTTTAAGGCTTAGGGCTATTAACTTGAGATCACCTTGCTCAACTAACACACAGGTTGCCTCCTCCCAGACTTGCTTCTGAGACTTTCAGATGTGTTTCATTAGAAACAATTTGCTTAAGTTCTGTGAATCCAGGCTGCTTCTTTCTGACTCAGGAAAGCCCACAGCTCATCTGGCTGCTCTGAAAACTCTTCCTCCTCCCCAGGTTATGACAGATACTACAACAAATACATCAATGTGAAGAAGGGGGGCCTGGGAGGTATCTCCATGGTGCTGGCTGGGTATGTTGTTCTCAGCTACATCTGGAGCTACAGTCACATCAGTAAGTAAAAACAAGGCTCTCTGTCTGTGCAGGGCAGCTTGGAAGGTTGCTTGGGGTAATAAAAACAATCTGCTGCTGCTTTTAAAAATAAAATGAAAGATTGTGGGTAAACAAACTTAGCATAAAAACCTTGATTCTTTACTTGGTACATTACCAGCTGGCCAGTATTTTCTTGGCAATGAAAAGAAAGTTTAGGTCTTGGTACCTTTCTGACCTGACAGTACTTGAAAAATACATGTTCAGGGAGTTTTTTAGAGTGCTTTCTTGCCTGTAATTTCAAGTGTGGTGGGTTTTTTTTTCCTTGTGACTTGAGGAAAATTAACTTGCTGTGCCTTTGCTGCAGAGCACGACCGGCGCAGGAAATACCACTGAGGCACCATCAGTGTCAGAAGGTGAAGGTACAGCTCCTGAACAGCCCTGGCTGCTGGCACAGTTATCCTGACAGAAGACATCACAACTATTCACGTTAAATCTGTGCTGTTGTGACCAATAATAAAGTGCTTACACTTTATGTTTCCTGAGCTGACACTCTCCTTAATTGAGTTGTTAATTGTACTGTGCGTTCTCGGAGTTTCACCCCTCAGGGTAAGTTCAGAGGTGGTTGGGAAAGCATCTGCTCCTTGGACTGCATTGTGAACTGGGAGAACTATTGCCATTGATTCCCTGGTTGATAAAACTAAAAGCTTCCTCCTGGCCATTCCTGGCTGAGAGGATGTGTTTTGATTTGAAAGAATGTCTGAGCTTTAGGTGGCATGTTGGTGTTTCTGGTTCTAAGGCTGTCCCCAGGGACTGTGGGTATTTGGGCTGTTTTCCATAATTGCAGAGCACTGTCTGAGATGAGACAGGTCTGCAGCTCTCATTCTGTCACTGGGATTTTAATGCTCCTTGCCTCAGATAACCCAAAATTTCTGTCAAAACTCTACCTGCTTTCACTGCTAAATCTGGGAGGTCCTTCTGAGTGGGTCTAAGCTCACACACCTCAGCCTGGCCACTGTTCAGTCTCTGGGGGCACAAAGTGTTACAAAGAGTGTCTGACCTTAGACTTGAAACTTGCAGTGACTCACTCCACAGTGAAATAACTGCAGCCATTCACACCAACACAGACTCTTCTCTTAATCCAGCCAGATCACTTTGTTCTTAAAGAAAAATAAATTCACAGCCAGCTTTTGCCATCAGTACATTTCAATAAAAACAAAGTATAAAGGCAGGCAGCAAACGAGAGATGGGGTCGAATCAGTAAGGCTCACACTGGGGGGGGAAACAGGTTTTTTCTTTTTTTTTAATACATTTTTTGTCATTGGCCCTTTCAAAATAAGTCTTCTCAAAACAAATGGGGTTTGGGTTTGCAAAAAAATTGCTCTCAAAAGAAATCTCTACCACTTTTAAAAGCAGTGTTCCATAGGAAGATACAGCTCCACTTCCTGCTCTTCTCTAGGCTGTGGGAATCCCTGCTCAGTGTGAGCTGGATGATGGGGGCTGAGAGAAGGCTTTTCTATTCCTACTCTTCAAGCCATGCTCATTTCCCTCTTTGCTTTTTGCAAATGGAAACTGAGCACAGATGCAGCTTTCCTATTAGGATTTTTGTCCTGTTCCTTACTGTCTGGCTGAGAGGTTTTGCCAATTTATTCTCCCCTTGATTGGTTCTCACCCGGAAGATTAATTTCTAACCTTCAGTACAGCAAGAAGCACAGAAACAAAGCAAGTGGACACGAGTTTTACTGCCTGATGTACTTGAAGTGTTACGTCAGCCATCAGGACAAGCTTTACCAGGCTGGGCCTGGAAACATGACTTTGCTGTTTAGGAGCTACAGGACAGCAGAATCCCTGTTTCTCACTGAGGAGAAGGCATTGCAAGTGTAAAATTTTCCCAGTCAGTCTTCCTGCTTCCACAGGGAAGGCTGAAACGCTGTAGGTTCTCCAAAGAGAAGTGGCAGAAGGAAAATACTTCAAAGAAACACTGGCCTAAGATGTGTTTACCTGGGGTGCTGCACCAGTAAGGGGTTGGTTTATCTACTGGCTTTTAGATCTACCTTTCATCAGGGCTCAATGAAAACAGGCAGAGGTCAAAATCGGTTTTAAAAAGGTTAAAACTTAAAAAAAATTGGAGACAATTACAAAAATGTTGCTTAGCAGCAGCCAGCCTCTGACCAGTTCTTTCAGTAATGGCATTAAAAAACGACCTGATTAATAGCTCCAGACATAGTGCTAGGCAGAAACCTTTCCTCAGTGGCAACAGCAACCTTGCACCTTCTGCTCCTTCACTGTCCACTGAGAAAGGCCAGATGTCCTTTGGTGCATCTGTTGGCATAATGACCTTTTTCTCCACACTGCAAGAGAAAGAGAGACAGGAATTACTACACAGTTCCTTCTAGCTGCCTTTATCAAGGTAGCCAGCAACTGTTCCCATTTGGAAGCTTTTCCACACGTGCAAAATTTAGCAGGTGAAGTGAAACGTTGTCACAAGGGACATGATTTTTGGGCTGCTTCCACTCCTTGGAGCAAAAGCTGCTTCTGTGCTGGGAGCCAAGTGATGCCATTTTATTATAACCCACTACAAAGCAATGCTCACGACCACAAACAGCAAAGGGCTGTAAAACACAAGGAGAATTTCAACATTTGAGGGTTCCAAGACTACTCCATCTGATATGCACTACATCAGAGACCTGTGGGGAATCTCCTGATCTGCTCTCCTGAATTAAACAGAGCAAAGCGCCTCTGAACTTGAGAAAGTCATGAACAGACTCATGACTTTGCACCTTAAAGCTATTCAGAGAATATCCAGAGAAATGCCAATATCTGGTGCAACACCATTTTCCAGATGTGTAATTTGCTTGCAGGTAAAATAATAAGCAGCTGTTAAAGGTTTTCAGTGAAATGGATTCAGCTATTTAATACCCCCAATCCGATCACAGTGATTTTTACAGGCAGAGTTGACACGTATAGTGATGTAACTGCCAAGGCTGATAGAACAGGAAGATCCTTTGCCCTTTTCTAGTGCTACAGCTGGGGCTTGTGGGGAAAAACCCTTTTGTTTTCCCTCCTCATCCCTCCCCTCTGAATTACCTTGTAGCAGGTGACTTGCTCCAGGGGCCGGGGTCCTCTGTTCCCAGTGTTGTTGTTTTGAGACTGCATGACTCCAATGACTTGGGGTGTCCTCTGTTGGTTTGGAGAAGAGTTCTGACTCGTTAAGTGCATCAAGGATAAAGATCTCTGTGGTTGTTATTTTGTTTAGAAGGGAAAAAGAGCACCCCATAATGTCAAATGATCAATTTTCCTCCAAATCTGTGTGTGGGTGCTCTGCCAGCTGGAGCACCAGAGAGAAGAAATCAAGCACAGATTTCAAAGCCCAGAGATCCTGTTTTTCTCTGAAAGCAGATTTGGAGAGTAGGTTTAGGCTGCTAAAATATCATTGCCATCAAGGAGGGATGTCACACAGATTACACAAACTGGCAGACTGCTGCACAACCACATGTGACATGCTCCTGTGTCGCGTGGGAGTGTTCTGTGACCAGATCCCCGTGTCAAGTTGGAACAATTGTGGGGCTTTCATCACTATGATGCTCACTCCTTAATTCTCCCCTCCAGACCCAAGAGTCTGAGTGCCCAATTTTGGCTACTTGGACAATATATTCTACTTTAAAGCGCTGTGGGAAAGGCTTGAGGGCAGGCGTGTGGGGGAGGCAGGGGAAGTGTGTACCTTTTGCTGTGTTTGTGTCGGCTGAGGCAGTGGTGGTTGCTCTGTGGTTCCCATTGGCAGTTCAAACCGAGGGCTGGTTTAGATGGAAACAAGAAAATTGATTCTCAAATCATATGCCAACGTTTTAGCATCAGCTCAGTCAAGTAAATCCAAAGAACAGAACGTTCAGCCAATTGAATTTGGCTCACAGGAAACAGACCTCCCCCTTCCCACTTCTCTTTCCATGTGTGTAGCACATCCCTCTGCCTGTGAAGCCTTCTGGAATATAAAACCCTGTGATCCCACTGCACTGATGGCATCTAATCACCACTCCAGAGTCTTACTTGGAGCTCTCTGGAGAGACCCTGCCTCATATCACAGAATGGTTTGGGTTGGAAGGGACCTTAAAGCTCATCTTGTTCCACCCCCCTGCCATGGACAGGGACACCTTCCACTAGCCCAGGTTGCTCCAAGCCCTGTCCAACCTGGCCTTGGACACTTCCAGGGATGGGGCAGCCACAGCTTCTCTGGGCAACCTGTGCCAGGGCCTCACCACTCTCACAGGGAAAAATTTTTTCTGATATCTAATCTAAACCTACTTTCTTTTGGTTTAAAACCATCCCCCTTGTCCTGTCACTAATGCTCTTGTAAATAGTCTCTCTTTCCTCAGATGAGTAACAATTTGGCCAAACTAAACCTTGGCCAAACCTCCAAAGCCATTGGGAAGCACTGGAGCACCCTCATTTGACATTTACCAGATTCCAAGGGAAACAGAAGGTTCCAGGCCAGGCCTGGAGCATACTCACTGCATGAATTTACAGGCAGGTCCCTCTGGGCAGAATCCTACCAGGTAATTCACACAAATGACTCTCCGAGTGTGCCGGTGTCTGCAGAGGGGACCTGCAACACAGAGCTCAGCAGTGTCCATTCCATAAATCCCTACCCCAGCACTCAGCAGAGCAAGTACACCAGCAGATCATGCAAAGAGAGAACAGCAACACCCCACCCCTGATCTAGAACCACAGAAGCAGCAGCTGTGTGAGGTACATACCGTGTTTACAGAAGCCTCTGTCATACCAGGGACAGTCTTTGATCTTAGACTCCGGGTCAATGTGCAAGAATGGACATTCTTTGTTACTGCATTCCCCTGTACCAAAGGCAAACACACTTCTCAGTCAACGGTGCAGGTCTGAGTTCAAAATGACTCTCAAAACATCACCTGGATCGTGCAGCTCCCACAGGGCTGTTGCCAACACTTGTAAGTTCAGGCACAACAGCCTTACTGCCTGTCTTAACCTACATGGAGAACACCAAGGATTCATCCCTGGTGAGTAAAGTTCTACCAGACTGGATAATTTATGTGTGCTTTTAAAAACAATGGGGAAACTAAATTTGAAAGAGCAGTCATGATAACAAAACCCAAACATTTAGTGCACCAGAAGCGTGGAGAAACTACAAATTGCGCACTAACCTCAATCCAAGGAAACCTACAAGACTGTAGGTTTCTGGCAGCAAGTTGCCTCATTATGTCCAGATCTCCAGAGCTGGAAAGCAAGTGCATAAAAGTTTTGCACCCCCATGCCCTCTGCTGCTCATCAACTCCCCAAAATAAGTCATGCAAAGACCAACTGCTCAGCCTACTCATCTCTTACCCCAAAAAAAGAACATAAGGCATAAAACTCAGTGAAAACTTGAACTTCCCCCCTCTTCCTGCAAAGGGGACAAGCTCTCGAGAGTGAAGACATCTACATTATGTCACAAAGTTGGGTGGATAATAAGGTGAAGGACTAAGCAGATCTGAAAAAAATGATAATCCAACACCTCATCACACACAGAAGAACCGTAATGCTCTGAAGATGGATGAGAGGGATGCACCAGGATCCTCTTCACCAGACTCCCACACCAGCAAAGGACAACAAGCAGGGGCTACTTACCAAATTTGGAGTAGAAGTAACACTCAGGCATCTTGGTCATGTCATACTCGTGCAGAAACTCGCACTGGTCTCCCTTTTTGCACAGTCCTCGCAGCCAGTGTTTACAAACAACTGTCTTTTCCCCACTGATGTGTCGGAACGGGCACATGCCCCCTGTGGAAGGACGGATGGGTCAAGGAGAAGGGAGAAGAGAACAATTCAAATACGTCACAAGGAGGAACAGCAACACTTTGTTCCCCTCTGCAACAGGGGTTTCAGAAGACATCAGTTGTGATTTCAGCCTTAAGTGACAACAGCAAAAGAGGGAGTTCCAAAAAAAGTTTTGTGTAACCCTCTAAAAAAGTCTCCAGCTCTTAATCTTGACAACTGCAAACCACAGCAATTAATCCAGGCACATCCACAGCAAGGTCTGCGTGTGGCAAGTTCACACCTTCCTTAAACAGGAGCTTTCCTTATTCACCTCCCAATGTCTTTAAAATACACCATTATTTCCCAACTGCTGCAGTTATTCCAACATCCTTCAGTTATATCCTCTATCTGTGTTATCCCCTCAGCTTTACCGATCAAGAATACTATAAACAGAGCCAGAAAATCTGTTTTTCGCCCATCCACCCTGCAGGAATAATTGCATTTTCCACCATTCCATATGACTTGCCTTTTCCACATGCCGCCTTTAAAAAGAACTCACAGACAGCCGCGCCCGATTCTGTGGAGAACAAGGAAATATAGTTAATTTTAACAAAGCTTTGTGGCAACTTTTTAATTATTTCTCCCTAGAAGGACAATCTGGTCCTCAACATCGAAAGAAAAGTAGCGTTCTGGTTTGGGGAATTCACTTTTCTTGTTCAAGCCTGGCCCTCACAAATATCTGTAATTTTCTTGGGGGCACCAAGGGGAATTTGCAGAGATTTGGTGGTGCTTGTTTTGTTTTTCAGCTATTTTGGTTTTGTTGATTGGGTTGTCCTCTGCCATTAAGTCAATCATGTCAATAAATCACAGAATATTCTGAGTTGGAAGGGACCCACTAAGATCATTGAAGTCCAACTCCTGAACCCTTTACTCACAGTCTTGGCCTTAATAGTCTTATAGTTTTTAACCAGAACAGCCCGAAACAACCATTAGCATGTTATCCCTTGCTGATCCTCACCAACAGGAATGTTCAAGGGAGTTAAAACAAAAGTTTAGTAGACTAGCCAAAAAAATCCAGCAAACTACGAGTCTCCTGAGTCAGTTTGTGTCAGACTGAAGGAAAAGGTTTAGAGACTCAGCCACAGACAAATCTAAAGATGAGAACTCCCTGCCATTCAAAACGCTTCATGTATCAAGAAGAGATGAAAGAGGAAATATAAAGTACTGTGCAGGACAGTGATGTTTAATCAACATGAGCACCTCAGCGTTCATTTTTCCAGCGTGGCTAGGTACTAACGAGAGTTTTTGTTAAGTAGAAAACAAAAACATCCGGATTAGGACAGAAACCTCACGGGAAAGCGGAAGTTGGGTGGATCCAAGGATAAGACCCGAGGAAGACCCTGAGACCCCTGGAAACCTCCCACTCCACCCAGCCCAGCCCACCCTCCTCAGCCCCACAGCCCCAGCACCCAGGGAGGAGGGACCCCACACGCACTGTCCATGCCAGGGAAGGGCAGCGGCTGCGCCCCCAGCTGCTGCTCCACGGCCAGCTCCAGGTCGAACGTGATGTGGTCCACGCTGGCGATGAGCTCCTGCATGGTGGCAGCTGGGGGCCGGCGGCAGCGGGAGGGTAGGGGCGGAATGGTGGCAGTGGTGGCCGCGGCGGCCGGGCGGGCCCGGGCGGGCCCGGCCCGGCCCGCTCCGCTCCGCGCCGGCAGCGCCTGCGGTGAGGGGAGGC